>NC_056732.1:874661558-874842150 GCF_019279795.1 Protopterus annectens
ACACATATACTACCCACATAGAGGTTACCACTCCCGGATTTACATATGTAAGTCACACCCATGACAGATGTCCAACAACCATAGTAACACCTCACATCATCCACAACCTAAATGACTGCTGTGTGTCATCCATGCCACTGCAATAGAGTGCACATGTGGAGGTAAAAGTTCCTACCCATAGATAAGACATACCCTGCAATAAACCACACAGTGTTAAGAAGCAAGACTCCTCATGAGTACATGTCACACATACTCCTGCTGAATGTTAGTCAGATAGGTAATATGCCATATGAGTCACCCTGTGTAACTGTGTGACAGCAGCAGGTACCATCACACCACATGTGTCACAATGGTCAGGGTGGCAGAACAGTACGCTGCTGTAGTCCCAGGGGCAATAGCATATTGTATAGTATTGTATTGTAATGTAATGTATTGTGTTGTATTCTATTGGTATGTTGAGGTGCCTCCTTCGTGGAGTGGAACCACTGCTGCTGTGCGCCAGTGTACAGGTACATATCCTGTAGTCAGGCTAGTGTTACATAGCACTTCTATATGTGTGTTTAGCTCCTGTCAGAGTTTATGTAGCATGCAACTGGGGATACCATCAGGTCCCATTCATGTTGTGTATTCTGCTGTCCTGAGGGTGGCTCTCACCTGGACATCTGTGATGACAGAGAGGTTACATTCAGCTGGGATAACTATGTCTTATTTTGTGGGAGAGGGTGGGGTGACACCTGCACTGAACCTGTCTGCCACAATGTTGTCAATATCTGTGGTGTCAGTGAAATATTTGTTGTTGTGCACTAACTATGGGCATAGAGGATGGATCCTGACCAGGTTGCTAACATAACTGAAGAAGGCCTTCTGGTTATCTGTAGTGTCCCTCTTGATTTCCCTCTCAAAGTTGCCCATGGATGTTTGTATGATGGAAAATAGATCCTTACTAGTGCTGCTCAGACATGCCCTCCCTTTATGGAATTATGCTCTGTCTTGCAGTAGCTTCCATCTTCTGTAATACAATCTGTCTATGGCTGGGGTCCACCAGACAGGATGCTGTCCCTTTGTGGAGAGTGTCTTGGTCATATATGGGATTGCATGATCCATGCATTCTCGGAGATGTCTGTAGAAAGCAATTGTGTAGGGGTCAGCATTGTGGGTTGTATCTGCCACTGGCCCAGTGGGCTGAAAGGATACCATGTCACTGTTACAAAGTGTAAAGTTTGCATCTGTAATGTTATTCACTATAGTCGTTTCTGCTGGTGGTGGAGGTGGGATATGTATATCCAGGGCAATCAGTGTGTGGTCAGCTCACAGTAGTTGATGATGTAGGCCATACAGTACCTAGATACAAACCCCCAGAGTGAGGAGGTGCTCTTGACCTGAATCAGTGTTCTGACTGCTGAGGTTTGGTAGTATGTCGTATGGAGTGTGCCAGGTACTGTTGCCAAGTTGCTGGCTGAGCACTGATACCTGGCCATTTACATGTGTATCCACCAATAGACAGACAGATGCTATATATGTGAGATATGTTGTATCATAACAGTCGAGTAGCATGTGTAGTATGTGTGCCAAATTCTGCTGACATATATTGCTGATATCAGGTTATTTTCCTTCTCAGGTACATGGCCCACCCGCGGAATCCCACTTACTCCACAGCTGAGGATGAGGAGATACACCAGAGCCTGGTGCGGGATTATGCAATACTCTTTTCCCGCACCAGCCAGAATCAGCAGGAGAGGACTGCACTGTGGCAAGACCTGGTCCGTCGGGTAAATGACATAGGCACGCATAATAGGACATATGAGCAGGTACGACATCACTGCAGTGATTTAATCAGACATGTCCGTCAGCGTGCTTCAGATATCCACAGGCAACAGGTCGCCACAGGTGGTGGGGTGGCTACACATCCCCACTCACCAGACTCATGAGTGTAGTGGCTCCAGTACGCCAGCAACAACAACAGCAGCAGACATGCATTATGATGGAGGCTGGAGCCATGCAGCAGCAAGACAGTGAACGTGCAGGTAATATGCCATATGTATAGTTGACTGTTGTGTACACTGGTAGTTAATGCGTGTGTGAGGTGTGTCCTTGGTTTGTAGCTGTCACCATAGTAATTAATGTGCAAGTGTGATATCCTCAATAATAGAAGCTGACCTGTGAAAGGCGACTGTTGTACTACTGACCTGTATCATACTCAGTAACAATGGCACAGTTGTGCCCACTGACATTAGTTTCTTCACGTCTGCAGGTCCCTCTGGTATAACAGCAATGCAGCCTATCCATGCTGGTGAGTGTGTATTAACAATTCCTGTAATAGTCTTGATAGTAATAGTACTATTTGGCTCACTTAGTTGTGCTCTTTATATGCATGTAGGTGCGTCTGTGTCTATGTGTTGATATCACGCATACTGAGTACTGTACAATTGTGTGAAACTGTGTGCATGTGTGCATGTGTGCATGTGTACATGTGTACACCTGTGCATGTGTGCACGTGTGCATGTGTACATGTGTGCACCTGTGCATGTGTGCATGTGTGCACCTGTGCATGTGTGCATGTGTGCGCCTGTGCATGTGTGCATGTGTGCACGTGTGCACCTGTGCATGTGTACATGTGTGCACCTGTGCATGTATACATGTGTGCACCTGTGCATGTGTGCACCTGTGCATGTGTGCATGTGTGCACCTGTGCATGTGTGCATGTGTGCATCTGTGCATCTGTGCATGTGTGCATGTGTGCATGTGTGCATGTGTGCATCACTGGTAATGTGTAGACATTGTAAACTGTGTTTCCTGTTTCCCTCCCACAGGTTCTGGTGCTGCTCTGGTGTCATGTAGCAGGGAACCTGAATCAGGTACCGTGGGTACTGATAATGATGATATCTGTGTAATGGCACAGGAAGGTATGCCAGGGTCCACCATTGGTCAGCTGATTTACAGTACACAGCTGTTGACCCCATCAATACGCACAGTTATCCTGCCAATACACCCTTTGTCACCAATGTCCCTAGGTGATGGACAGCATACAGTGGGCATTGACCAGGGTAATGTGGTATCTGTGGCACATGCCTCCCCACACAGCAGCCGTGGGCATGGCCCAGAGATGGTACCACACAGACAGATGTCCAGGGGTTCTTGTGGGAGCATCCGTGGGCATACTGCCCCTGTCAGACGTGCCCACAGAGGTCTTACAACCTCAGCTATGTTTCCGGCTGTCATGCAGGCACAGTCACGTATGGAACGGTGCACCAGACAGGGTCTGAGGGAGCTGACAGCATGTCGCACAGCCATGACTGACAGTATGCATGACATTGCGGCTGCCATCCGTGATTTCACCGATGTCATAGACAGACGTTGTGGGGACATATTAGACCGGCTCCACAACTACATGTCCATGAGCCAGGGTGATGGTGGGCGGTTGAGGCGTCGACGTGGCCGTATGCCAGCAACAGCAGCAGCTGGCAGTCGTCGTGGATGACAACAGGGCCACGGCCGCCCCCGTAGTGCCAGCAGCAGCCCCAGCAATGCTGGGTCTGTGCTGTTATCTGACCGCACCAGGAGACCACGTGCACATGGCTCTGGCCAGGCCCGACAGGGATCTGTGTCCAGTCAATGAGCACCTGCTTCTGATGACAGTACCCAGTCTGGGATTGTACCGGATACGGTCCGTTGCACCCCTGCAAGGCACAGGTACCATGTCCGTGGCCAGAGACACTGATCTGTATGACCTGGCAGGTACAGTCTGTGGCTGTCCACAAACACCAGTATATGGCAGCCATGAGGTGGAACTGTGTGCATCCATAAACACATGCAAATTGACAACACCTAGGGCTACGGCATACACGCACACACTGCATCAACATTGCCCCACCTTCTACTGCTGTCCCTCACCAACACACATACACATACATGTCAATCGGTGGTATCGGTGGCTGACTCAGGCATACCAAGTTCACACCCTGTGCATATGATGAAACTGTGCCACCTCCTGCAATCTGTAACAACTGTGCAGGTACAGGTTAACATGTTGCTGATGCACAGGGTGACCACATAGATGTGTAGTAATAGTATCATGTTGTTAACAGTACTGTGTGCTGAATTAATTGTGGGTATATCACAGCATGCCTGATGCAGTAAGTGTGTGATTGTCATGTACTGTTGTCTACACCCATGGTAAGTACTATAGTGTATCATCTGCACATGTTGGCATACTGGTGGTAATGATGTCAACAGAAGGCTACATACATAGGTAGCACAGGGGATAAGGTAATGAATGTAGTAATACACAATGATGGACATGTAAATTGCAAGTGGCATGTTGCCCACACTGGACTCTGCAATACAGATGTTTGAGGATTTTGATATGTGTGCAGTACTACACGACTGGTACAGGGCACACAGGAGCACCCTAGCACTGCATGCTCACATCTCATACCATGCTAGACAGCCCCAACACACAAAACTAACTGTCACAGGAGGGAGAGTCCCCATATATGTCAGGGATACTGTGGTGGCAGACCAGGTAGCATACATCCTACTAAGTATAGAACCACTGAGTGAAGGCTCAGTGTCTGTTATTTGACATGTGTATTACTGCAGGTATGAGCACATGGGTTTCCATCCAGTTATTGTACATCCTGACAGTACATGGTCTGTACACTTGTGTGCGCTGAGACTAGACCCTAGCCATCTGACCCGTGTATTTCCATGTACATGTGCATAGTGCCTGCATATTTGCAGTGTTACCTACTGGAAGAGGTACAGCTTGTTTGTTGTACAATGGACTACATGCAGCCCTGTTTACTGAGCCTTTGTTTGCATGCATGTTTGCTTGCAATTACCCTGGAATACTGATCACACCTGCAATACATAGTTATAGAGCTTCTGTGGACTCCTAGTGCCATCTGCATAGCTTACTATATGTATGTCCATGTCCCACTTGACAGAATGCCACTGTTTGTCCTATTCACATGTACATTGCCTGTGACAGTGCATATGACTTACCTGGCATGTGTACACGTGAGCAGTCATATATGCTACTGCTAACTAATCACAGGCACTACACCTTTACATATTCATCTTCTGTTGAACTACCTGCTTCGCTAGGGATGTCCTGCACCTGCCACCCCTGGGCTTTCAGATATTGGCAAAGGCTCTTGCTACCCCCCATAGTGCCTATGTTAGGCAAGGCTCAAATGACAAACCCACCTTCATAGGTATCACAAGGGATAAGAAACTAAGAGTAATGCTACCCAATGCCAGAAGTCTAAACCTCCAGATGCATGCACCCGAAACTCTCCTTGGCATGGAGAACATCGATATCTGTGCAGTAACAGATGCCTGGTTCAGGGCTACTGAGAGCACACCAGCCCTACCAGGTTTAACCTGGTTGATTTCTTTGAAACAGTCACCAAGGCCATTGACGAGGGGAAGGTGGTTCACACAGCCTACCTGGACCTCGCAAAAGCCTTCACAACAATACCCCACTTGGGCATTCTAGAGAAGCTCACCAGCTTAAATATAAGCCCCTATGTCACTAGATGGATTGCACACTGGCTCAAGGACAGAACCCACATGGTTAGAATTGCTGGAGCCATGCCAGACTTCAAACTAGTTACGAGTTGTGTCCCACAAGGCTCAGTCCTGGGACCTCTCTTGTTTGATATATATTTATTGGAGGTACAGGCCAACATGGACGGACTGTGGCTGACCAAATATGCAGATGACTGCGAACTGGCCATCAGAATCGACTCTCCAGCCGACACAAGCGTCTTCCAAAGGGGCATCATAGAAACAGACAACTTGTGCCAGAGCCATGGCCTTCAGCTGAACAGTGTTTAGAAAGGGAAATGTGCATCCTGTAGTCTGTTCACCTAGTTACCAAAAGGGACATTTCCCTCACGCACACTAACCCCCCTCAGCCAAAAGCACACACTCGCAATTTGCACGATTCAAACCCCTATCTGACTATGTTATAACACTCAAGACTGAAGCATTAGCGGAGTGTGTTATTTGCATTACTGAGAAGGTTTCTCTTCTCTTGCTGTACTTATAGGGTGCTGACATCATCAATGTTTAGAAAGGGAAATGTGCATCCTGTAGTCTGTTCTCCTAGTTGCCAAAAGGGACATTTTCTTCACACACACACACACTAACCCCGTCAGCCAAACACACACACTTGCAGGACTCAAATCCCTACCTCACTATGTTATGAAACTTGAGATGGATGCATTAGCAGAGAGTGCTATTCACATTATTGGGATGTTTTCTTTCTCTTGCTGTACTTATAGGGTGCTGACATCATCAGTGTTTAGAAAGGGAAATGTGCATCCTGTAGTCTGTTCTCCTAGTTGCCAAAAGGGACATTTTCCTCACACACACTAACCCCCCTCAGCCAAAAATATACACTTGCAGGATTCAAGACCCTATCTGACTATGTTATGACACTCAAGACAGACACATTAGCAAAGTGTGCTATTTGCATTACTAGCCAGTGTCACTTCTCTTGCTGTACTTATAGGGTGCTGACATCATCAGTGTTTAGAAAGTGAAATGGGCATCCTGTAGTCTGTTCTCCTAGTTGCCAAAAGGGACATTTTTTTCACACACACACTAACCCACCTCAGCCAAACACAAACACTTGCCAATTTGCAGGATTCAAACTCCTACCTAGCTAGGTTACTAAACTTGAGATGGACGCAGTAGCAGAGTGCGCTATTCACATTACTAGGAGGTTTTGCTTCTCCTGCTATACTTATAGAGTGCTGACATCATCGGTGTTTAGAAAGGTGAATGTGCATCCTGTAGTCTGTTTTCCTAGTTGCCAAAAGGGACATTTTTCTCACACACAAGAATCCCCCTCAGCCAAATACACACACTTGCCATTGGCAGGATTCAAACCTCTACCTAACTATGTTAGGACACTTTAGACGGATGCATTAGCAGAGCGCGCTATTTGCATTACTGGGAGATTGCCCTTCTCCTGCCATACTTATAGAGTGCTGACATCATCAGTGCTTAGAAAGGGGAATGTGCATCCTGCAGTCTGTTCTCCTAGTTGCCAAAAGGGACATTTTTCTCACACACATGAATCTCACTCAGACAAACACACACACTTGCAGGATTCATACCCCTACCTAACAATGTTATGACACTTGAGACGGACGCATTAGCAAAGCGGGCTATTCGCATTACTGAGAGGTTTTCCTTCTCCTGCTATACTTATAGAGTGCTGACACCATCTGTGTTTAGAAAGGGGAATGTGCATCCTGTAGTGTGTTTTCCCAGTTGCCAAAAGGGACATTTCTCTCCAACTGACTTACACACACACCAACCCCACTCATACTGACCATTTATAGGATTCAAACCCCTAATTAACTATGTTATGACACTTGAGACAGACGCATTAGCGGAGCGCGCTATTCGCATTACTGGGAGGTTTCTTTTCTCCTGCTATACTTATAGAGTGCTGACATCATCTGTGTTTAGAAAGGGGAATGTGCATCCTGTAGTGTGTTTTCCCAGTTGCCAAAAGGGACATTTCTTTTCCACAGACTTACACACACACTGAGCGTTTGCAGGATTCAAACCCCTACCTAACTATGTTATGACAGATGCATTAGCGGAGCATGCTATTCGCATCACTGGGAAATTTTTTTTCTCCTGCTGTACTTATAGGGTGCTGATATCATCGGTGTTTAGAAAGGGGAATGTGCATCCTGTGGGGAGGCAGATGCCAAGCACACTCTGGCTAAGCTGTCATTTCTTAGGGCAAACAGCCTAGTGTTGACCTCTACACCCATATGTTTAATTGTCAAAGGCACATTATTTGTTGCTGATAGACTGTTTGCACATCTTTATTGCCATAGCATTCCCTGTTTGTATGAACAACTTGTGCATCTGTGGAAGATGTTTGCATATGGGAGGGATCCACTATATCATGTATGTCTCTGTAGTCATTTAACTGTGTGCACTGGGCAGACTGCTGTAATGTGGTTGGTTCCTGGAATAACATGTAAAAATACCAGATATGTGTGTCCAACTGCTAAACTGAGATTTGGCCTAAGTGTGTGAGCATGCCCAGTTCAGCCTTCCCATGGCATGTTGTCTGACATATGTCTCATTTATCAAAGTGTGTGAGCATGCCCAGTGTGAGCATTCCATATGTTGAACTCTGCAGCCCACCACATTTGTGGATGAGTGTGAACTTCAACAAATATCACCCATTTATGGTTGTGTGTTGTGTGTCATGTTGTGTAGTTACTGTACAACTTCTTTGTGTGTGAACACAACAGGATTATACTGTGCCTGCAGTGTTTGCATGGGATACTTTGCATACAGTTGTCAACATCCTTTCACACTGACCTAACACTGTAGTACTGTATAGTGTACTGGTAGTACTTTGACTGTGGTGGACAGTATCCTGGGCTTTAGTGCTATCACTGCTTTACATTTCGATAGTGAGCACAACAGCCTGGTTAGGGGCCAGTTGTGTACATCTGACCATGTTGCATTCTGTTCAGATATGAACTACTTAAACCAGGCTTGTCCAACATTGGTAGTGTATTCCACAACATAGGTGTACATTTGCAAACACTAGTGATGTGCCCTAGTCCATGTCTGATGCTAGTTGGAGAGTGTGTTTGTCCTTCAACACACATTGTAAGTGGAGTTTGTCATGACATATGTCATGGTTAGTATACCGTGCCTCTATCTACCTGTGACATGACAGTGATACCCAGGATAAAGCTACCATCTCCCATCCACTCATCAAGATTCCTATTGAGGAAAATTGATAAGTGACTCTATGGGTAGCCTGTACTGGGAGTTCACTCATGGGTGGGGGTGGCTTCTGTGTTATGGATCATGCAGTATAGCTTGTCCTATGTAAGTCAGTGCTGGGGTTCAGGTCTCTCATGTGCATAGATCACTGCCATTTAGATTGTACAAGGTGCAGCATGTTTATTGATACCAGCAACACAGGCAACACATGGCATCTGTGCAAGCTCTTTGATACTCCTGGTGAGGTACTGTTGGGGACTTTACGGTTGATGGAGGTGTCTGCTGAGGTACATCCCACAGGGGCTATTGTAGTCAATTGTACCGCTGATGAAGGATGACTGCAGAGCCACAATGAGCTCCCCTTATCTAGATCTGACAACCTTCATGCTTAGCTGGGTATATGGTATGTTTCTGTAAACACTACAGCACATGTTTGTCTAATGCAGGATATCTGTCACTTTGTGTCCCCAGGTCTCTCATTACATGTTAACTACGTAATGGGTTAACACCTATGTGGTAATTGGTGGGCACTTACTGTATATCCACGGGCGTTGACTATACACTTTTCTGCAATTAGCTTGCTGACATGGCTATGGCACCAGTTGTCTGTTTCTATGTGGCCCTTTTGTGGGATGCTTGTGTCAGCTGGTGGATCATATATGGTGAGCAGTTTGTAGTCCTCTGCAAACATGTTCAGACACAGTCCTTCCATGTTTGCCTGTACCTATGGGACATATATACCAGACGAGGGAGATCCCAGGACCAAGCCTTGTGGGATGCCAGTTGTATCTGGTTTGTAGTCTGACATGGCTGCAGCATGTCTGACCATGTCTGTTCTGTCCTTGGTCTGGTCTGCAACCCCTCTACTGACATAGGGGTTTATATTTAAGCTGGTGAGCTTATCTATAATGAACATGTAGGGTATTGTATAGAAGCCTTTGCAAGGTCCAGCTACGCTGTGTGGACCACATTGCCCTCATCAATGACCTTAATGACTGTTTCAATTGAGTCAAACATGTTTAGGGGCAGGATCTGCACTTAAGAAAGCCACACTGGGTAGGGTCCGGTGTCAGTAGGTCCCCAATATCTTTATGTCTGTGGTACATGCTGATCCTTTCCATAGCTGTGCAGACCGAGCTTCTCAGGATTCTGGGGTAGTAGTTTTCAGTATCCATTCAGGCAACACCTTTGTTGAGAAGGACCACTGTTGTTGTACACTGCTCTTTGGGTACATATTCCGTGGTAAGGCTGACATTGAGCAGTAGTATGATTTGGCATTCCATTCATCTTGGAGTCCATGTTGCACTCAGCCCAGGACACCATCTCATACCATTGCTGCTGTGTGTTTTGCTTTGTAGATGCTGGCTGTTACCTCAGCATGTGCAATGTCAGGGGGCCAGCAGTCTGCTGGCATATATTCTGCATTCTGGGGGGGTGGGGTTTGCACTGCACCTGTCAGGATGTATGTTGGCAATATGTGTGTGTGTGTTTGTGATATTTTTGTGATTCAGAGCATATCTGTGAATTCCCAACACAGTTCCTACCATCAGTTGTGAAAGTCTTGGGATTATCCTTAGTGTCCTGTACAATTTGTATCTTCATAGGTTCATAGGTTCATACTAGGCTATCCACCTTAGGGCATTTGTTAGCCTAGCCAGAGTGTGTGTGGCTTTTGCCACCCCTTGCTATGTGAATATTATGGCCATTTATGATTTGCTTTGCTGTGCCTCTGTCTGGACATGACACAGTGAAGACCCCCAGTGTAACTCTACAATCATCCATCCACTTGGCAAGATTCCTGTTGAAGAGTGTCAGTGAGGGGCTCTGCCTAACATGGAGTGGGATTCTGGTCCAGGGTGTGGGGAGCCTCTGGATTATGTATCTGTCCCACCAGCACATCCTATTTCATTATTTGTTGAGGTTGACATCTCTCACTCTCACAGCTCCGATGGCTTTGAGTTTTCTGGATTGGAGCATGTCCATTACTCCTGTGTTGGGCATGGCCTTCTACAACAAGAATGCAATGCCTCTGTGTAGGCAGTATGTGACTGCATTCAGCTTGGGTGTCTACAGCCAGGCAGCATATGACATATATTTGAGACCCTTTATCCTCTTGGTGAGGTACCTTTGAGGTCTTTCTAACTGCTGTAGGTGTCACGTAAGGTACATCCCATATGAGGCATTGTACTAGATTATGGGTGTGATAAGAGAACAGTATGGGGGCACAATGACCTCTGTTGATGTAGATGTGAATTTTTTCCTGATACGGTGTCAAATGTAGACAGTCTTCCTAGCCACATTGGCAATGTGAGTGTCACATAACAGGTTACTGTCCACTTGTGTCCCTAGGTCCCTGGTTACTCCTTCCGTACATAATGGTTTACCACCTATGTGGTAATTTGTGGTACCTTGTTTGGTATTTGGTGGGACATTCATACCGTCCAGTGTCTTCAGGACGGCTGGGTGGGGTTCCTGTCTGTGAGAGTGTGGTCTGTAGCATGCTACAGACTGTACAGCAGTCTTGCCTACAGTTAGTTGCACATGGGTGGACTCCAATGCCTTGTGCATTGTCAGTTACCTGGACGTATGGGTGTCTGTGCTGAATATGGATACTCACCCTCCTTTTATGTTTTGTTCCAGGTTTTGGGGCCATGACACATGATATGTGGTATAACCTAGTAGTGCTGGTGTGCTGTCAGGAGGCTTGCAGCAGGTATCTGTCACTGCACAGACATCAATGTTCTCCATACTGGCGATGGCCTTGGGAGCATGCATATTGGGGTTTACACATCTGGCATTGGTCAGCATTACCCTTATGTTTCTTTCCACTTATGTTTTCTAGGGTGGTGGGTTAGTCTTTTCAGCCTTGCCTACAAAAGGCTCTATGGAGGTGGCAAAGGCCTTATCCAATATCCAGACGCCCAGGGGTAACAGGTGCAAGCCATCCCAAGAACAGCTGAATGGCTTGTCAAGCATGACATCCCAAGCAGACAGACATTGGATCCCCTTGGAATGACACCAGTAAGTGTGCCACTTGCTATGACTGATCATTCCGTGTTTGTACTGTGACATTATTCTTGGTAAGGGTAGGATGCTGCAAACAGTGAGTGTCATACCGGCCTGGACTACATAATCAGAGAGCTCATCTATGTCTCTTTTCATGTAGTCTAGGGAGGTACATCTCAGGTCATTCACACCAGCATGGACCATGACTGCATCATATTTCTACTTGCTTTGGAGTGACCTGCATACTTCTGTTATGTGGCGTATTGTGGCAGCCTACAGGCAGCTTACTGTACCCTTTCCCTTGTTCAGTCTGGTGTGTGGGAAAGCAGTGTGTCTGACTATGGAGTCACCTATTACAACTGTATCAGGCATGTTGTTTCTCCTTCTGACCTGTGACTGTTTGGCACACCAGCTTTGTGTACTATGTGTTGCATGTGCTATGTTTGGAGGTTGTTTGATTGGGTGTCTGCTTTAGAGGCCTCGGTTGGTGTGCTGTGTTTGTAATTTGTGCCTCCGGGAATGTTTTTCTGTGTTTATGTGTTTGGTTTGCAATTGTGATAGGTCTATGTGGGACTGTGTTTTTGGTGTGTGCGGTTACCTTCTCCTCCTGACTAGTTTTGGGGGTACTGAGTTGAGGGAGCTCAGCCTCCAGTTTTGATGGATGGTTGCATTTCTCACATATATTTGTATTTCTTGGGTGGAGTTGGGGGTTGTCTGTGTACTTGGGGCAGGTGTAACATTGCCTCAGGATTCACAGATTCAACTTGTTGTGGCTGGCCTTAGTGGATTGTATGTGTGAACATATTTTATTGCCATACTACTGATCAGTGATTACATCATTGTTTATGTTTGCTCTATCATGTAGTAGCTTCCTCATTATTTTGCATGGTTTGGTTATGGCTGGTGTCCACCATGCCAGATGCCTGCATGCATGGCATTGTGTCTTGTTTTAATTTAGGATTGCATAATCCAAGCATTCCTGGCAGTGTTCATGGAATGGCTGTATTACAGGTTCTGAGGTGTGGCCCATATTTTGCACCTGCACAGGACCTTTAATGGATTCCACATAAGATTGGAGGAGTGCAAATATTGCTTTACACATGTTTTCCACTGTGGTTTTCTGGCCAGGGACTGTGGTCAGGATTTGTATATCCAGTGTGATTACTCTATGGTCTGGTTTTACCAGTGAGTAATACACTTCTCGTCTTGCCATCCAGTACCCATGTTGCTGATTATCACATCCAGTATGCTTACCCCTCTTGTGGGAGTGGTACGTTGTTCCTGGGCCTTTTGGTTTATGGATTCTATGAACTTTTGTCCTACACTGTTGGAGCTAGTATAATGCTCCCAGTCTATGTCTGGGTATTTTCAGTCACCCGATATAATGTGGTTTGGAGGACTTGATATATTCATGTATTCCAGCATAGGCCAGGTGCAGTTCCTGGTGTTGGGACAGTAGTCTGTAGCAGGCTATAAACTGGGGGGCAGTTTTAACCACTGTTACTTGACCATGGCTAGTCCATGCTGCTTCTTGTTGTGGTACCAACATGGGGGTGTGGTTATCCTTGACAATTCTTGCTAGTCACCCTCCTTTTGTAGCTTGTTCCATGTTTTGAGGCTGTACAGCACAGTATGAGGTGTAACCTGGTAGTGTTAGGGTGCTGTTGTGAGCCTTGACTCAGTTTTCTGTTACAGCACAGATATCAACATTCTCCACACTCGGTGAGTTTAGACTGCATGCATCCTGCTGTTTTGACTTATCCCTTATCTTATTCTTATCCCTTCTGATACCTATGGAGATAGGTTTGTGTTTTGAGCCTTACCTATTCAGGGCACACTGTGGGTAACAAAAGCCTTTGCCAGTATCCATACGGCCTGCACTGATAGGTGCACACCTGTCCTAGCAGGTGGAGCATAATGTCATGCTCAGCATGTCATCTCAGACTGGCACACATTGGATCCCCTCTGACTAACTGCGATACTTCAGTCAATTATTGCACTTGATCATCTCATTGTCATATTGTGGCATGATGCTTGGTGATGGTAGGATGTTAGTCAGGGTCCTCAGGTGTGCATATAGTACATGGTGTTACATTACTAAACACATGGCATTCATGCCTCAGGTGGTGCTGCAGGGCTGCCTCTGTCGGATGCGCATATTACACTTCCCTGTACATGTTTGCGAGCAGGTCATGTGATTGTAGGCATCCATGTTATTATTTGAATGAGTCAGAGGGGATATCATTCCCAGGGTTCCTACTGAGCCAGTGTATGTGCTATGCGTTGCCTCTTTGCCAAGGCCAGGGCATACTGGGCATGCCTCCTTCTGCCTACTGGGGCAGGCTCAGGTTATTCCTCCTCCGAGTCACGCTCTGCCTGTGATGGCCTTGGCAACGGTGGGGAGCTGTTTGGCCCGGCCCTATGCTGGTCCTGCTGCAGCTGTTTTCACAAGATCATATTATGTAGCATAGCACATACCATGACAATTTGGGTACATGTAGTTGGTGTGTACTGCAAGGCTCCACCAGATGTGTCCAGACACCGGAACCATGACTTGATCAGCCCAAACACACGCTCTATTACATTACGTGTTTGTGCATGTGCCTCATTATGGCGTTCCTGTTCAGGTGTGTGTGCGTTTTTGATGGGTGTCATCAGCTACGGCTCCAGTGCATAACCTGCATCCCCCACTAGGTGTCCGTGCGGGATGTCCCCATTGGCAAATGTCTGGTACAGCTGCGTCAAATGCCAGATGTGGGAATCATGGTAGCTCCCAGGACAGCCAGCACACACATTCATTATTATGCCCTGGGCATCACACACGACCTGGCAGTTGATGGAGGGGAAGCCCTTGCGGTTGATGTATGCCCTACCCCGCTCACTGGCAGGGCATTCCGCTATTTGCTGGAAGAGATGCATATTGCTGGCCAATACCTCACGGGCATTGGGGAAATATACATGATCACTGACATATGCTGACATGGCATCCAGGAACTGGTGCAGTACCCTGGAGGCTGATGCCTGTTATATCCCCATCATATCACCAGTTGGTCTCTGGAAGGTACCTGTTGCTAGTATTCTTAGGCCAACACATACCTTGGTTTCCACTGGGATGGGTTCCCCTCTGTTTGTTCTGTGTGTGAGATGTGGCCTGCACAGCTCCACTATTTGCTGCAGGAGGTCTCTGTCTACTCTATAGCGCTCTACTATCTCCAGCTCATGTAACCCGTGGTAGGTGACCCTGGGCCTGTACACTCTTCTCCATCTCCTCACTGTGGGTTGTCTGGCACCATCTGCATTGTCACCACCCTCAGAGAGTCGCCTATGTCTCATTATGACAGCTATGGCAGCCCCTAACATTTCTGCTCTGAGTTCAGCTTTTTCAGTTTTCACTTCTAATAACTTACTCCTGTCTTGCAGTGTCTCTTGAGAGAAACATCCTGCACTGCTGTTTGCAGAGTTTTAAGTGCTGGGCTGGGCTACTATTCTGCCTGTGTAATTGCCTGCTTCTAATTGTTTTCACCTGCTAGCTCCAGCAGTATTCCCTGCTAGCTTCCTACTAAATCTGTTGCTTCCTTTTTCCTCTCTGTTTCCTCAGGGAGGAACCGTGTGCAAACCAGCAGAAACACGCTCACAGTGGCTTACACGCGCGCAAACATGCTTACACAGTTTAGAATCTGCTTATTCGGATTAAAACGCGTGCACACCCGCGCAAACAGTGTTAAACATCTCCCAACATGCTCCCACATGCTCAGTCTGCCTTACACGCGCGCACACTGCCTTACTCGTGCTTCATGGCGTGCACACGTGCGCATGCACGCCCAGCAAGAAACTTTGGTGTAGGCAACAGTGTACACCTTCCATTTCTTGACTTTCTCATGCTTATCTAGTGGCACACCTCTTTCCATGATATCTGTCTGACATCTGTCATGTAACTCTGACCTCCAATGAACTGCATTTCTTTCTACCATTCCCCCCTGTGATGTCACCTATCTCCTACTCTGTTCCTCCCCCTTATGTAACTCTTACACTACTCAGACTGTGCTCATTTGCTATGTGACAGTGGAATTCAGTATCCTAACACTCATTTGCATCAGATTGCCTACTAATGCTTAGTTACATCTCTTAGACTCAGCTTCCCCCCTTAGCAACCACTACACGGTGGCAATGTTGGTTTTGGTCTGCTGGTCCCTGCATTGCCATTCCATGTATTGCATAAAACCCACATTTGTGGTTGCGGAAAACCAAGGAATGACACTGGGGACCAAAGAAAGGTCACAGAAGCCCGGGAACCCACCAGGGAGCAGGAGAGGAGCATCCAGCCACTACCCCCAATGCTAATGAGACTGGATTATGGTGAAGGACCCCCACAGCCTACCATGACCACCAGGGAGAACACTTTTTTTTTTTTGTGCTGGATTACCAGGCCCACCCACATGGATACTAACCGACCGCATGGCACAAATGGGAAGGAGGCAACGACAGGCCCAGACTACCCACATGGATACTACCCGACCGCATAGCCCAACCAGGAATGAGGCCCGACAAATCCCCTGGAGACCCAGATTACAGGGAGCAAACTCAGTGGCACCAGACAACCACAAAGATCTCAACCACCGCCACTGGCTGTACCACCCAACTGGAGCCACCACACAGACCACCAGCAAGCACCTCAACAATTGTGAAACAAACAGAAACACTCTAGGACACCAGGAAACACCCACAGCAACACCAGGTCTACCAGACCCCTGGAGAATCATACCAGCACCCAGGTAAGCCGAGCACCACACTCAGACAGACACTACTCCATAACCATTCACCCACATGCAGTCGCCTGTCAGTAATCCTTTCACTCTTCCATGCCAGTAAGTCCTGTCCCCCAACCGATATTCCCAAACTCTATCCCCACATTAAATTAATTACTACAGAGAAACACCAAAAGGGAGAGGAGGGAACTGACACAGTTAATCTAACCCCCCTCTCCCCACTATTCAAGGCCTACCTGCATCCACAGAACCTGCAGGTCGTCTGGACATAAGCTAGTTGTTACTGCACCACCAACTCACGCCAAATGTGCCTACCTCCTTTAATCCCTAACACTTAATCCTGCCACAAGTCCCTCCTTCCCCTACCTCACTTCCTTTCACCTCTCCCTTTCTCTTTAACCCTTTCACCACTACAATTCCACTATGCTATCCAACTACAAATCCTCACATTAATTCCTACCTCTGTACCCTCCCCACAACCCTTTACCCTTATTTGTGGGACCGGGACAACTTAGTTTGTCCCAAACTACATTTGCTGCTACACAATTCACCCAAACAAACTTACTTAAACCAGAAGTGTTCAACATCACATTTGTGTGAAAATATTTGCTGTAAACACAGTATGCCTGAAAAATGAAATATTAACAACATACTGATCATCAAGGAGACCTGCTGAGTTTGTGAAAAGTTAAGTGCAAATGCTCCTTGCACCATCAATGTGGGGGGGGGGGATCCCCCACCTCATCCCAAATTATATATATCAACTTCATGTTCGCATCAATTCTACTATGGGAGAAATAACTTAAAACCAAGGAATCACTGCCAGAGCACACTGAGACTTTGTATCAGCAGTGATTTACAATGAAAAAAAACTGATGTGCGTTATGTGCTGGATCGATGTGTATCCAGGTTGCACTACTTAAGACTTCCATTGATGAGCACTATATTCCAGGCAGCATGTCTCCTGAGTATATCTACCATTAATTCTCAGCTGCCGATTAAATGTGATTAGCCCAAACAGTTTCATGCCAAAATGTTGTCAGCCACTTGCACTTTAATATATTTAGGTCAACTGCGTGTCAGGCAAATATGTATTCAAGGAATTTACCCACATCTAGAGCTAGCTAGAAAGTTATATAGATAGGTACACAGATACAGGGTCTATTGCATTAAATCAAACCACAACAGTTTGAATGCAAACACATTTAAGAAAAAGCATCAAGCCAACATTAGCTCTGAAAACAAAAAGAAAAACAAACCAATAAATAAAACATCATTTTGGTTTAGGGGCCATCCATGCACCCTACTGTGCAGGGGGCTGCACCCCATTCTTCCTGCTAACCACACTCATCACATGGTCTCACTAAATCTACACCACCAAAATCCACACATAGTAACACAAAAACATTCATGAAGGCACTCAATAATAATCTGTCTAAGCAACAGAGACCTCCAAAGCAGAAATGCAAGCAACCTCCATCCCCCAACAAAACCCAAATGACACATAGCCCACAGGCTCAGTTTGCCACTCAACCACAGCCAATAAGGCAAAACAATGTACCCAACACACTAGTCATAGGTGACTCTAAAGTCAGGCACACTGATGTCCCACTCACCAAGCTAAACAAGGAGAAGGTTACTGTCAGCTGACTGTCGGGTGCCAGGATCTGCCACATAACGCACGCACTCAGGTCACTCCACAAGTAAAAATATGACTCTGTCATTGTCCATGTTGGTGTGAATGACCTGAGACATACCTCCCCTGGACTACATGAAAAGAGACATGGAAGAGTTCTCCGATCTTGTATCCCAGGCAGGTATGACCCTAGCCCTGAGTAGCATTCTGCCATCACCCAGAATGATACCGCAGTACAAGGACAAAATGATTGACTTCAACACTTGGCTAAGCTTCTGGTGTCATTCTAAGAGGATCCAGTATCTGTCTGCTTGGGATAACATGGTCGACAGACCACGATGCTTTGCCACAGATGGCCTGCAATTGTCGCCCCTGGGATTCCGGATACTGGCTAAGGGTCTTGCTGCCCCTATAGTGCCTTTTTTAGGCAAGGTTCAAATAACAGATTCACCACTGTAACAGGAACAGGCAAGCGAAAACTGAAGGTAATGCTACTCAATACTTGAAGTCTAAATCTCAAAATGCACTTACTCGAGGCACTCCTTAAAATGGAGAACAGCAATATCTGTGCAGTGACTGAGACCTGGTTCATGGCTCCAGAGAGCACCCCTGCACTACCAGGCTATAACTCATACCACACTTTCCGGCCATATAACCGGGAATGAAACACTAAAGGTGGAGGTGTGTCCATATTCATTAAGGATATCCACACCTCCAGGCTAGTTGCTCAGCATAATACACCCGAGGTTATCCCAGTGCAACTAACTCTGGGCAAAACTGCAATCCAAAATGTAGCTTGCTACAGATCCCCCACCATGCCGCAGGATTTCCACTCCTCTTTTCTTGATGTACTGAAAAATATTAGGGTTCAACCAAACACCCTAATAATGGGCGATTTTAACCACCCCATCATTTACTGGGAAAACTGCTCGTATACTAACTCCTTAGCTCAACAATTTCTGGAATTCATAAACTCCAATGCTCTAGATCAACTTATTCACACCCACACCAGGGGCAACAATATCCTAGACCTAGTCATTATGAACATGAGTGACCGGTGTTCCACACCTGAGGTCAACTCCTTGTTGGTCCAATCCGACCATAAGCTAATCACCCCTGATATCTACATCCTGACCCTACCCCCTACCCCCCCCCCCATTAAGGAAACCACTGTAAAAAAATTCTACAAAGCCAACTTCATGCTTCTTAAGACAGAAGTGGTGAACTTCATGATACTCATGCAGATGGACAAAACAGTTACAACTGCTGAATCCTACACAGATACACTCTATAAACACTTACATGAGTGCATGGATCATGCTATCCCAAACAGAACAGAGATGCTATCCTCCAAAAAAAGGAAGCCAATCTGGTGGTCTCCTGCCATAAATAAACTGTACAACAGAAGGAAGAAACTGTTGCAAAAGAGAGTAAAATCCCATGAGTGGATAAGCTCCCTGGTCAGCCTCAGTAAGAAGATGAGATCCCTTATAAGATCCTCCAAAGCTAACTACAAAAACAAAATTGCCACTAATTCTAAGGACAACCACAAAGTATTATATAGCTATGTCAAGAATCTCTATGGCAACACCCAGATCTGCTCTGAGTTACAGCACAACGGCATGAAAATTACAGAACCAACTGATATTGCCAACATCCTGGCAGATAGGTTTAGTGCTAACTTTACCCCCCATCACCCCCAAAAGGGCCCATATCTATACAGGAAGAATGCAGAGAACCTGTAATCACAACTACGCAGGTAAAAGCTGCTCTCTCTAAAGCCTAAAATACAGCATCCATGGGACCAGACAACATCCCAGGCTGTGTTTTGCATGAACTTCAGAATGAACTGGCTCCCCACTTAAGCACCATGTTCAATAATAGCCTCATATCAGGTTTTGTGACCACTGAATGGTGCACAGCAACAGTTATCCCACTCCACAAAGGGAGAGCCACCACTGATCCTGGGAATTATCAACCTATTAGCCTGACGAGCCTAGTCTGCAAGGCCATGGAATGTATCATCATGGAACTCATAAACAAAGACATTGGTAACCACCAAACTCTGGATCCCACCCAGTTTGGGTTTGTGAAAGGCAGATCATGCCTCCTGAACCTGATTGACTTCATTGAGGCAGTCACCAAAGCCCTAGATGAGGGTAAGGTGGTTCACACAGCCTATCTTGACCTCGCCAAGGCTTTCGACACCATCCCCCTTTCTGGAATTATAGCTAAACTCACTAAACTAGGTATAAATCCCTACATCACAAGATAGGTTGCCAGCTGGCTCACTGACAGAATCCACACTGTAAAAGTTGCAGACTCCAAATCTGACCTCAAATCAGTGACAAGTGGAGTACCACAGGGTTCTGTCCTGGGACCTCTCCTGTTTGGTATTTACTTCTCTGAAGTACAGGCTAACACAGAAGGCTTCTGGCTAATGAACTTCGCAGATGACTGCAAACTGGGAGCAATAGTCAATTCCCCAAATGATGTGGACATCCTACAGAAGGGCCTCGCTGAGACAGATGCCTGGTGACAGAGCCATGGCCTCAAGCACAATGTCAAAAAGTGCAGTGTCATCCTCTTTGGTAAAAACTCTGTACCCATGAACTACCACATAGGCAGCAATCTACTTTACACCGAATGTGTGATAAGAGACCTTGGGACCCAGTTGGACAGTAGTCTCTCCTTTGATAGTCACATCACCACAGTAGTCAGGAAGTTCTTCTATGTGGCACACCTCATCATAAAAGGGTTCTCATCCAGGAAAACAGAGGTCACAGTTCCCCTCTACTCGACACTCATTAGACCCATTATAAAGTATAACGCCCCTTTTGGAATGTACCTCAAGACATCTGCAGCAGCTGAAAAGGCCAGAGAAGTACCTCACAAAGAGGATTACTGGCCTTAAACAAATGCCCTACACTGACCGCCTCAAAAAACTTCAGCTTTACTCAATAGTATATTGCCTACTCTGAGGTGATCTCTGCCTAACATATAAAGCTATGACAAAGCCAGAGCTGTTGGACATGCTACACCTAAAGAAATCCCAATCTCTCTGAGCTACATGCTCTAGGGACCTAAACTTTGTCACCACAATAAACAGGACATGCTGGAAGGATAGATTCCTGTCCCAGAGACTTCCCATACTCTGAAACAGGCTACCCATCTATGTCAAGCAAAGTTCTTCATTAGCACTCTTCAAGAAAATTCATGATGAGTGGATGGGAAATAGAAAATACACCCCTGGGATCACTTCTGTGTCTCTGCTCGACAGTGGCACAGGAAAATAACTTCCTTGGGTGGATTAAGCCAGGGAAGCTTGTTGGCTAGGCTTACATAGGCCCTTGGGCCTATAGCCTAGTACCTATCTATGAAACTATTGAAGAACACTGGGAAAAAGGGGAGTCTCCCTTTTCTCCACTGTTGTGTGATCTCAAAGTGCATTTCACCAAACATGGGATAACAAATACCTTTCAACAAAAATGCATTTAAAATTAAGAATTTCACCCTATATATATATATATATATATATATATATATATATATATATATATATATATACATATATATATTCACTAGACAATCTCGACATACTGAAATGTCGAATTTCAGTACGTCGAGACTGAATAGTGGAAAGTGCAGTTACGCGAAACTGCACTATGTCAAATGCAGGAATGTCGAAGCCGCTATCGTGGTGTCATGTTTGTGATGTGTGGTGCAGCTTGTGGATTTATCTGGGGTTTCAGGTAAGTGGTGTTTGTGTAAGGGTATTGGGTAAGGATTTTAGTGTGTGTGTGTGAGTGTGTGTGGTGTTTTTTTTTGTGCGCTTAGTGCGACCTTGGAGTTAGAATATATAAGTAGGGGGGTGTGGGGGGCACAGCTCCCCACGTGGGTGGTGCAGGGGGCCTTGCCCCCCTGCTTATAGGTAGGGTAGGTGTGTTTGTGTGTTATATTGTGTTTGTTTGTGTTGTTTTGTTTGTTTTAGTGTAGTTAGGTAGGTGTATGTGTGCATGCTTATATGCTGGTTTGTGTGTGTGTGTGTGTGTGTGTGTGTGTGTGTGTGTGTGTGTGTGTGTGTGTGTGTGTGTGTGTGTGTGTGTGATTGGTCATGATTGTGCTATTCATGGTTTTAGGTGTTCAGGTATGTGGGTTTTTGATTATTCAGTCTTGAAATACTGAAATTTGACATTTCAGTATTTCGAGATTGTCTAGTGAATCCCTATATATATATATATATATATATATATATATATATATATATATATATATATATATATATATATATATTTATACCTTTCTATGCTTACATATAGAAATAGAGAGACAGAAGTATATATATAGAAAGATATGTGTGTATGTGTATATAGATAGTGCTCTACTTTTAAACAGCGAAATTTCAAAATACCGATGACCACAATGCCAAAACTACAATACCCTGAAACTTCGCAACATCGACACCCAAAACATCAAAAAGCAACAAGTAAAGCTAAATGCCCCACCCTCCACCATAAGAAACTACAACTACAAATAAAACCAAGTAACAATTTACTACTCCACATTTAAGCAGGAGGGCAAGCCCTCCTGCACCCCTCTCACACCCTGCTAATTAAATATATTTATTGTTGTAACCAATAATAATAACAACATGGATACCATTGGTTCCATTGATGAATTTGTGGATGAACAATCTGATTTTTTAGGCGAAAATGCGTTTCCACCCCTAAGAAGATCGGAGAGACTTATACAATGGCAGCAGGGCAATTACAAGATGAACTTGGGACAACAACAACAGCAGAATGGCCGTGGAGTCTACACGAGGGGGAGAATACAAACGCAGAGGGGAGCATGGAGGGGGCGACATTAGAATTGACTAATGGTAACAACGGCCCAATCATATACAAAAACAAAAAGGGAGATTTTATGGTGTATAATTATTCAGATCTTGGTTTTAATGAAGACATTTGCAAACTGTTATCTCGTGGTCAGACTTTTATACCAAGCCATAAAGGGGACATTGTGCAAAGTATTATTGATTTAAAAATGTATACTAGGAAACTGAATTTTAAGTATATGTTTAAAAACAATGAAGAATTGGTAAACCCATTTTATATCTCTAGTTCATTTAACCTCCAATTACATCCAACCATAGAGATATTTGAAAAAATGTGTGAACTAGATTTCAGATCAATTTTAAAGAAAGATATCAATAATTCTAGTTATAATTTATCAAAAGTTGAAAAAGACATGTTATCAGATTTACAAATAAAAATACTATTAGGTTTATAAAACCTGATAAAGGAGGGGGTATGACCATTTTTAATACCAGTGATTATAACGATGAAATGGAGAGTATTCTTGTCAAAGAATGAACATTTCATATATATATATATATATATATATATATATTTATACCCTTTCTTTTGGGCTTAAAAAAAAAAAAACCTTTTTTTAAAAAAAAAAACAAAGGGAAAAAATAGAAAAAAAAAGAAAAAAAAGAAAAAAAGAAAAAGAAAAAAATAAAAAAAAAATAAAAAAAAAAGAAAAGGAAAAAAAAAAATTTTTTTTAAAAAAAAAATTTTTTGGGGGGGGGGGGGGGGGGGGGGGGGGGGTGGGGGGGGGGGGGGGGGGGGGGGGGGGGGGGGGGGGGGGGGGGGGGGGGGGGGGGGGGGGGGGGGGGGGGGGGGGGGGGGGGGGGGGGGGGGGGGGGGGGGGGGGGGGGGGGGGGGGGGGGGGGGGGGGGGGGGGGGGGGGGGGGGGGGGGGGGGGGGGGGGGGGGGGGGGGGGGGGGGGGGGGGGGGGGGGGGGGGGGGGGGGGGGGGGGGGGGGGGGGGGGGGGGGGGGGGGGGGGGGGGGGGGGGGGGGGGGGGGGGGGGGGGGGGGGGGGGGGGGGGGGGGGGGGGGGGGGGGGGGGGGGGGGGGGGGGGGGGGGGGGGGGGGGGGGGGGGGGGGGGGGGGGGGGGGGGGGGGGGGGGGGGGGGGGGGGGGGGGGGGGGGGGGGGGGGGGGGGGGGGGGGGGGGGGGGGGGGGGGGGGGGGGGGGGGGGGGGGGGGGGGGGGGGGGGGGGGGGGGGGGGGGGGGGGGGGGGGGGGGGGGGGGGGTTTTTTTTTTTTTTTTTTTTTTTTTTTTTTTTTTTTTTTTTTTTTTTTTTTTTTTTTTTTTTTTTTTTTTTTTTTTTTTTTTTTTTTTTTTTTTTTTTTTTTTTTTTTTTTTTTTTTTTTTTTTTTTTTTTTTTTTTTTTTTTTTTTTTTTTTTTTTTTTTTTTTTTTTTTTTTTTTTTTTTTTTTTTTTTTTTTTTTTTTTTTTTTTTTTTTTTTTTTTTTTTTTTTTTTTTTTTTTTTTTTTTTTTTTTTTTTTTTTTTTTTTTTTTTTTTTTTTTTTTTTTTTTTTTTTTTTTTTTTTTTTTTTTTTTTTTTTTTTTTTTTTTTTTTTTTTTTTTTTTTTTTTTTTTTTTTTTTTTTTTTTTTTTTTTTTTTTTTTTTTTTTTTTTTTTTTTTTTTTTTTTTTTTTTTTTTTTTTTTTTTTTTTTTTTTTTTTTTTTTTTTTTTTTTTTTTTTTTTTTTTTTTTTTTTTTTTTTTTTTTTTTTTTTTTTTTTTTTTTTTTTTTTTTTTTTTTTTTTTTTTTTTTTTTTTTTTTTTTTTTTTTTTTTTTTTTTTTTTTTTTTTTTTTTTTTTTTTTTTTTTTTTTTTTTTTTTTTTTTTTTTTTTTTTTTTTTTTTTTTTTTTTTTTTTTTTTTTTTTTTTTTTTTTTTTTTTTTTTTTTTTTTTTTTTTTTTTTTTTTTTTTTTTTTTTTTTTTTTTTTTTTTTTTTTTTTTTTTTTTTTTTTTTTTTTTTTTTTTTTTTTTTTTTTTTTTTTTTTTTTTTTTTTTTTTTTTTTTTTTTTTTTTTTTTTTTTTTTTTTTTTTAAAAAAAGAAATAGTGGGCCTCAAAAAAACTTTTAAAAAAACCCCGGGGGTTTTTTCCAAATACGGGAATTGACCACCAGGGGGCAAAACTCCCATTCCTGACTCCCATGCACCTTTCCAGCACGGTAGCATCCATCCCACCATGCACCTAAAAAACAGGAAAATTAACCACCAGGAGGGGCAACCCCCCGCCCCACACGGGTAATTAATTTTTTTTATGTTGTAAATTTAACACTGATACCATGGAGATGTGTGTAAAATTCTTTTTTACATGCGGTTCCCCTGAATGGAGAGCAAAAGGCGGGGCCCCCCAATCAGGTTGAACCCCACCCAGTACGAAATAAAAAAGACATGACAAAACATGATGATTATTAAAAGAATAAAATTCAAAAAAAAGGGGGTATGGTGAAAATTATCAGTTGAATGAACTGGAAATTAATTGTAAAATTAAACAGGCTGAATAAAGTATATTAATTAAATATACTGAACCCTGATTTAAGGGTAAGTTAAACTGAGGAGTACATTTATATCCCTGTTAAACTAATCATCAAATAGGTTTAAATGTTTGAACAACGGGTCAATTTAAAAAGTAAATAAACCTGAATTAAGTTGAGAATGTTAGATACAAAATCATTAGAATAAATAAAAGAGAATAACCCCTAAATTAAAAGTATGGTTTCTACAGAACAAAATCATTAAGTAAAAATTAAAATAAATGATTTCATTGCAAATTGGAATTTAGAAAAATTTATATGGGATACAGTAAAAATTTGAATAGAATAAGATTATCTCAGACTAAAACCAATTGCCCCCCTTACAAAGTGAGCAGGATATTACTATCAAATTCAAAATTAGGATATATTAAACATTAATACAGAAATAAAGATTATTTTAAAATAGTAACTTAATTGTGTACCAAAAGTAACAATGTTAAAAAAATTGTATCACTTTCTACCCCCAAACCCTTAATTCCTAAACAAACCCCTAAAAAGGGTTGTAAATTTATTAATATGGAAATTTGTGTTAAAATAATATTCTTTTGCATTTTTCAATGCAAATCTGAGGTGTTCCCAAATAACCCCTGATGTGTTTGATGTTTTTCTGTTAAAAAATGATTATATTGAATTTTTAAGGGTTTATATTGGGGGTTTGGGGGGAATAAATGATGTTTAAATTTTTAATGGAAAAAATCCACTAAAAACTAAATAACTATACAAATAGAACCTTAAAGGTAGGGAACCCCCCTTATATCAGATATACCCCGGGGGACCCTCCGGTCCCTTCCCCCTTTAAGTAGGGGGGGGGCCCCCCCTTGAAGGGGCCGGATTCCCCCCATATGGGTGCCGGTTGTGGTGAGGGAGATAAGAATTTCTTGGAAGCCCTTTGAGGTTGGGGACAAAGGGGCCCCCCAAGAGACACCCGGGGTTGAAAACATGGAATCCCTATGGGGGGGATTCTTATTTGCCAGGGGTTTTTGGATATCCCAATGCCCGTAATTGTGTAACCCCCATGGTCATAACCCCCTTATGGTCTTTCTTTTGTCTTTAATAAATTCCCAGTTTAGACTTCCTTACCTGTATAACCTATGTAAAAAAAAGGGGACTCTTAAAAAAATTAGAAATAGGTCCATGTAAATGTGGGGACATTAAACTTTAATTCAATTGGTTAAAAAATATTTGTTGTCCACAAGGGGTGGAATTTAAATTTTCCACAAAATAAAGAAAACAGGTTTAAAAGACATGGGCACATGGGCCACCAATTTGAAATAGTTTTTCCCTAGCACCCCTTTGTACCCCTTTTTAATTTTGTATTTTTTTTTTTTCAAAAAAACTTGGGGAGGGAGCTCAGCCATGCGGGACCCAAAGAGAAACCCTGGTTTAAAATCAAAATGCCTTTATGGCATTTATTAAGGGTTGATCATTTAAATTTGTAAGAAAAAAAAAATTATGAGCTAAAGGGTTTAAATTAGTTTTATACCATAAATGTTTTAAAAACAATCTAAAAAAATTAAATTAAATATAAATAATAAAAATATAAATGTCATAAAATTATATTTAATAAATTATGGTTTCCCCCATATAGTTCATTAAAAAAAGCATGTCCTGTTACTTTAATAATAATTAATAATTAAATGTAAGGTATTATATCTAACATACATATATATAAATATATATTAATACAAAAAATAAAGAGGTTATAGAAAACCAAAAGGAAAAGTTTAATTCAGAACCTGAATCTCAACACAGTGACCCTGTGTGATACTTACCCTTCTAATGTTTAAGGTGGTCACACTTTATTACAGGTCCTGTAATTTGGAAAGTTTGCAAAAAAACCCACTGTCATTTAAACCAGGACCTGAAATTATCACCTACCACAAGCCATGCCTCTTTAAGAAAATGCTAAAATAAATAAACTGTAAATGGGAATGTTAAAGGTTTGGGTGTACTACCAAAGCATGTGGTAAGTTTTAAGGCCAAATTACTGGATTCCCTAAGAGTGGACAGCAGCCCTCACCTTTTTGTAATAATAAGTAAGGGAAATGTACAATGTAAGGTATGTAATTAAATACATATATATAAATATATAAATACAATGAAATATAGTTGTAGGTCTCAGTAGCCAACCCTCCTACAGGAAACGTGGAATATGCAGCAACCAGAATCCAACACAGCCGGCCCGTAGACCTACTAAGCCCTTTAATGCTTAAAGGTCCCTGCATTTTGATTGAAGGCCCTAACTAAACCAAAAAGAAAAATCAGTGGCCCTACCCAAAAGACCTTTGCACTAGGTAGACCTACCACAAGCCATGACCTCTACAGGAATATAGGTAAAAAGGGGAAACATGAAAGTAGGAATGAAATAAAGGCAAATAGAGACCCCCAAAAGCGGCAATTTTAAGCCCAAATTACGGATTCCCATACTGATTTTTAAAAAAACAGCCCTGCTAATTGTTAGCTTGTCCCAATTGGCTAAGTCAATATGGTTGTTTGTCAAATAAAATATAATTATAATATACAATACATTGACTAATTTGTAGGTTCAGATGCATACACACTCACTAAGGGAACAGGCAAGATAAAGCGCAACCTAAATCTACAACACAGCTGAACAGGGGAGATGTACTAACCTTACACTCACGCCTTAACAGAAACCAGCTGGTCCCGCCCAAAACCAAAAAGGGAACCCACCCATCCCCTTTTATAATGTCCAAAAATCACAGTGAGAATGAATTAGTAAAAGTGCGCAATTGAAAGTCCTTAAAATTGGTGCAACCATCACAGGTATGCAGTACCTAAAAATATTATAAATACTCTGAATACAGTCATTAAAACCTAATGAGAAAGAGAAGAGAAGAGAAGAGAAAGAAAAATATACAGAAGAGCGAAAAACACACAGAAAAGGAACAAGCAAAACAACGACGGAACAAAAAGTGCCAAAACCAGGAAATGAAATAAGGTTAACCTGTTATACTGTGCACCTAAATGATTATTTCAATTAAATTTTCCAAATGTTTGTGTGTGAATCTAAAATATAAAATTGAAATTTTGTTGTACATTGGGATAATAAATTCCCAAGTTTAAACACAAGGCCGTTGTCATATGTGCAGTAGTTCCCATCATAGAGGTTTTTTTGGTGTCCCAGTGTAGAGGGCACTGTTATACATATCCTTATTGGCCAGGATTAAATCATTGTCATTGGTGCTATTCCCTCCATAATTAACACATCCAGGGATACCATTTCTAACATGAATTGTGTTTCAATATGAGGGTGGCTTCCCTGCATTGAAGGATGGGGGTTAATCACTGGGTTAAAAAAACCGTTTTTAAAATGGGGGTATGCCCTTGTTAAAATTGTTAAATATCTGTGTTTGGTGAATTTAAGCATCTTAACACTGAGAAAAATGCCTTCCTCTTTAATCTCCCTGGCTGCAGTAGCCCCACTTTTTAACTATGCCTGACTGTAGTCCCGGCGGAAAATTTGTGGTGTGCATTTTCGGGTTTGAAACGGTCCCGTCTGCAGTTGGGGAGGGGTGCATATGCGGTCTGGCGGGTGGCTTCCCTCCCAGTGGGCTCTGGAAGCACCGTCTAACACGAATCTGTGTAAAACATGCAACTGCAAGGTGGTATTGTGCTTGTGGTTTTGAAATTGATATCCACTGGAATTTTGTGTCCCCAGGGGTTTGGATCAGCCCATCCGTTGTTGGTGAACACCCAAATGTTACACTTCACCTGTAAATTTCCCATTACCTGTGCATCCCCACAAAACACACATGCAACATTGGCAAAGTATAAGCGTACACAATTTATGGTTCATCTAGGTATCTGCCCACATTTAAAACCCTGCCCATGTTTGGGCTTACCCCCCCTTTTTGGGGGGAAATCCCATTTTTTGCTTCCTCTGTGACTACACTGGGTAACCCTTTTCTCGATCTCCCATCCATTGGTCAAGATTTTCTTAAAAGGCCAGGATGTTGCCTCCTTACCGTGATTTTGTTCCACGCATGGGATTTTTGGGTATAATCTATCCCTCCAGCATGCCTTTAAAGCCGTGCATTTAATTCCTGTTGTGGTCGATGGATTAGATTTTTTAGGTAAGATTTATCAAATCGGGGTTCATCCTTGTTTTTGGGAAAGGGCACCTCTACAAGCTGACTAATAGAAATAAGGGACATTGGAGGGGAAATTTAAACTAACCCCCCTTTATTTAATATAACATTGAAATAAAGTTCATGGGTTCATACTAGGTATTTGCCCGGGGTTTGGGAACCAGTAAAATGTTTTTGCTTTCCCCCAATCAAATTTTTGCCTAGCCCTTTGATTTAATCTTCCTCGTTAAAGTGAATAGAAGTGAACCGGGGTACAACTATGACTACCACTACCAAATTCCTTAAGAACAATGAATTTAAACCCAGTATGTAGTCATTAAGATAAGGGAGTTTTGGTTGGAATACCCCCCTCCGATTCCATTAGTCAGTGTGAGGCCAGTTTCCCTGAGCTGTCTTATGGGATTATTGTGAGGTATGTTATTACTCTATAAATTTATATATCAAGATTGAAAAAGGCAGTAGCCACATCCACGGACATTTAGGGGCAGCAAGAATCGGGGAGCCTTGCCCCCCTTGAGATTACTGTTTCCTGTAAGTTGCTTAGGTGTTGGGTTAGGTAATCCCAAAAGGGATTGAGCAATTATAGGCCTGATGATGGATGATACAACCCAAAATGACCCCCCTCCAAAATGTGAATAGTCATGATTAGTGGGCTATATAACATGTCTGCAATCCATTGGCCATTGGTAGACAAAACACCCCTAATTTTTCTTGGTCCCCAAAGCCTATGTACTAAGGGAAATATGTTTATGTCCCCCAATTATAATTATTAATATATACTCCCCTTGTTAAGTGTTCCCACAAAAGGAACAGCATAAGGAGACGGGTTCCCGTAAAACCTGAAACATTCATGACTGCACAGATACGATGTCCAGAATCTAGGAGGGTTTTCTCATCCTTGGGTCTGATCCAGGGGAGACATCATCTTACCCCACCTTTGGGATACAAATGGATGTGGGGCCTTATGGCCTTCCCAATACCAAAAAAGGGTGTACAACTCCCCAAATGTCAATAGGAGGGGAAGGGCAAGTTCCCAGCAAAGCAACCACCCCAAGAGGCAGGATTGGCACACCAATGACACCAGTATGCAAATTTTTGGAAGGGTAATCCTTGATATTGGGGCATTGTTCATGGGGGTAACTATAAAGGTGGGGGAAAAATGTGGTGTGTAGAAGTCTGAATTCTATGTATGTGTCCAGGGGGAATTTCACCCTTACACAGCATGGCATTGATGAGTCATCCTGTCCTCCTTGGGGGTTTACCTGACTTTTTGGTTATGTGGCAGGTATATGCCTGCAGGTGCACCCGTGATCACCTCGAACCTTGAACGTGATGTATGTGCCTGATATAGGGCACCTGACAGGTGAGAGGTGGGTTTTTAAACTTTTAATGGCTTAGTGTTAGACATTGGGTTGATATTGTTGCACATGTTGTTTATTGGTAGGGGTTCCTGGAGTCTCAAGGATCTCTGTGCTGGCAGAGCCTCCTACAAGTATACATGTGTATCTTTTTGGGGTCCCTGTTGTGTTAGGTCTGTAGACTGGAATGTAGTGGGCCCCCCCTTTCCCATGAGGTTTGGCGGTTTGGTGCAACCTGCCCCATTTGGTTAATGGTTGCATCACTCCATATTTGAATTTGTTGTTGGGAGGAGGGGTTGTTGTGTCAGATTGTTCTAAATTGTCTCTGGAGACCACACCACCAGTATGAGGAGGGAACACAATGCCCGGGACAGCAGAATACTTTTTAACCTGTAACACAAATGCAATATGGGGAGTGGGGGTATGACATTCCTACAACTGCTGCTGATTAAAGCCAGTAGAAATGGGTAACCTAAGTGCAATGTTACTGGTTGCAAAAATGACAAGAGTATTCTGTATGTTAACATAAGTCTAAGAAGCAATGAGATAACATAGTGAGTCACAGATGTGTTGAAAGTGTGTCATGTGGAAGTGCTACCAGTTAAAAAGCTAACGATAAAAGCATATAAACAAAGGTAGTGCGGGACCGGGAGTAGTTTTTCACAACAAAAAAGGTGTAGCAATGTCGTAAGATACAGTAGAATGCGGGCATATCCATCCCAGATTCCCCAGCATGAATCAGAGAAGTTTGTCCACATGAGTGCAGCCCCCCTGTTAATGTTAAATAACTGGCCTGGCAACTGCCCATCCAAATAATCCTTGAACTGGGCCCCAACAGAGTTCCCAAATTCAATGGATGGAATTGCCTCCACCACAGTGTTCCCACCAAACCTCCCTAATGTAAAACCTGGCTGAACCAATACTTAGTAAAATGCTGAATGATGCACATGTAACAGGAAACCAATCAGTAATAAGTAGAAGTTAACACTCCCTTATAGAATGTGTACCATGTTTGTTGAGTACTATGCTGATAACCTTTTTTTGTGATTTCCAAAAGACAGGGACCTAAAAGAAACCCGATTGCTGCGAATGCGTATCCCCAAAGGTGGCTGACATCCCACCTTTTCTAGCACCCCCCCAGAACCAAGGAAGGTTTGCACTGGGGAAAACCCTTGTTGCAGGAAAAATGATTTTGGTGCAGTGGACATATGGAGGTGGCTCACTGCAGTATTTATAAGAAATGCCCCCAGTGCTGAGTTCCCGCACCGGCTGCCCGGGTGGGGGTCCCACACTCCCCTCACCGACAGGAGGGGCTATGCTAATGTTGTGGCCCAGCCCCAGAAAACGCAACCTCAGCACCCCCGATGGGGGTTGGCCACACGGAAGACACCTGCGGGTAAGTGCCATTTTATTTATTGTTATTATTTTACATTTGTTACCCAGATAGTCTACGGGATAAAAAAATTCATTTTCATAACTGGGGAAAAATACAATAAGTAATAAAGGCAACAGAAAATTTGTAATACAGACACCAAACATAATGAATTTGTAAAGTGTTTTAAAAAAATACATGTAAAAGTCAAAAGTTTAAGTATACACAATGTACCGTTTTTAAAGCAATCCTACCTAAAATAATGGTTATCAAAAAGGCAAAAGCCATAACTAATAGTTAGGGTCAAAGGGTAAAATAGAAGGAGTATAAATACAATGATATAAAAATCAAGAAAATGGGGAAAAAAAACACAAAATAATAAAGATCAACATAAAGGGACACAAGGTGGAAACAGGGTAAAGCTTTTTCATGCACAATGGGGGGTTAAATGAAAGACAAAGGGAAACAGGGGATCCAAGAAAACAAACCAGGGGTTTTGGAAGTAAAATTTTGGTTGAGGAAAAGGGGAAGGGGAGATTAGAGTTAACCCCGGGATGTACATAGACTGTTTTAAACCCTTTACTTATGCGCATAAGGGTCATGTGGTATGATCTGCATAGATATTATAAGAATAGGCACATGTGTATAAGGGGAATATGACTACGTACTGACATGTCAAAACAAAGGGCAACATGGCCCATACATTACCCTTAATTCCAGGTTATGACAACGAGGCACCCATACACGGGTGAGTTTTTAACAGATTTAAAACAATTTATAAAAAAAAGTATTAACCTGTATAACATCTTACTTTAACAAAAACTGTAAACATATAAAGAGTAGTGTAACCGGTATGATGTGTGTGTTTATGTGGGTGTGCATGTGTAATGTCCCTGTGCCCTGTGCATGTGTGTTAGTGTCCATGAGTGCATGTGTCCATTTCTGAATGTGTGCATTAGTATTGAAGTGCATCTCTTTCAAATATGTATTGAGACTGTAATCTGTGTTCCATGTTTTCCTCCAGGTTCTGGTGCTGCTCTGGTGACCTGCAGCAGGAACCTGAATCTTGTGCCCCAGGTACTGATGATGATGAAATGTCTGTAATGGTGCAGGAAGGTGTGTCTGGGTCCGCCATTGGTCAGCCAATTGACAGTAAAAGCCAACCCCATAAACGACAGTCATCCTGCCGTTACATCCTTTATCACCATTGTCCCTAGGTGATGGACAGTCAGCAGTGGGCATAGATCAGGGTAATGTGGTACCTGTGGCACATGCATCCTCACAAGGCAGCCATGTGCAGAGGCCTCCAATGGTACCACGCAGACAGCCCATGGGTTCTGGGGGGCATCCGGGGGATCCTTTGGCCCGGCGTGCCCAGGAGGTATGTCAACCTCCACTATGTTTAGAACTGTCATGCAGGCACAGGCACGATGGAAAGGTACACCAGACAGGGTCTGGGGGGCTGAGAGCAGCAAGCCATGACAGACGGCATGCATGTTTGGAATGCTATCCGTAACTTCACAGATGTCGTTGACAGACGGGGGCATACAACAGCTGCTCCACAACCAGATGTCCATGGGCCAGGGCGATGGTGGCGTTGCATCGACGGCCGTATGCCAGCAAGAGCACCAGCTGGCAGTGGGGGGCCCAAACCCCAGTGCCAGCACCAGCCCCAGCAATGCTGGGTCTGTGCTGTCATCCAGACGCCCAGGAGACCAGGGCACGTGGCTCTGACAGTCCCAACAGGGAACTGTGTCCAGTCAACACCCCCCTGCTTCCGATGACAGTACCCAGTTTTTAGTACCGGATACGCGTAGCACCCCTGCCAGGCACAGGTCCCGGCCGGCCCACAGACACTGATCTGGATGACCTGACAGGTGCAGTCTGTGGCTGTCCACAAAACCCTGTACATGGCAGCCATTATGTGGGACTGTGCTTTAAAAATGCAGAAACCTAACACCTAGGGCAAACACATACACACACACCCCCTGCACCAACAACGGTCCCCCCTGTACTGCCCCTCACAAACACACATACACACACATGTCAATTGGTGTTACCAGGGGCCCGGCTTGGGCATACCTAACCCACACCCTGTGCATATGATGACACTGTGCCACCTCCTGCATACTAAACATCGGTGCAGGTAAAGGTAAACACGTTGCTGATGCACAGGGTGACAAGATGTGTATAAGTAGTAACATGTTGGTAACTTTTGTGTTTGCAGTATAAATGTGTGTATATCCCATCAGTCCTGCTGCAGTAACTGTATGAATGTCCTCAATTGTTATCTGCACCCATACTACTTAACAAAGTGAAAGCTGCACACCATCACATGCTAACATTGACTTTGGCTATGTGCATCTTGTGCTGTTATGTAGATTCAGCTACATGTATCTGTTCTGTCACACATGCATTTATACACACCCTGCTACCCACACACATGCACAGGCTCACCTGCCATTCCCATTATTTATCACCCTACATGAGTAGCTGTTGATACATGACAGGTACACATTTGAAGTGGACTATGTTGTTTACTACTGGCATCCCCTTCTCTACCTGTACTCACAGGGTGCAGGCAACCTCATCAGTTGGAAGATGTAATGTGCATCAGGTACTGTAGTACCCTGATTGCCACAGCAAACATGTTTCCCAAAATGGAAATGCACACACAGACACATCCCACATCCACACACTTGCCACATTCAGGCTTCAGAACACTATCTAGGTATATTGGTACATGGGGTTGTTCAGTAGCATGTAACACTATACTGAGTACTGGCAGTTAGTTGTCTGTTGTCATGTTGTCTGTATAGAATAAAAGAATTGTTTTATTATCCTACCCCTTTGTGGACATTACTTGAACAAGTGTTACCTTACATGTGTTATCAGTACCAACACCTTCTGTTTTATAGTTTTGTTTGTATAGGGTGCTATCAACATCACTGCTTGTTAATTGACCCCCCCGGGGCATACCCCCATGTGGAAAAAGCCACATCCCACCCCATCACACACACACAAACCCCCACCAACAGAAAAACCCAAAACCCCCAAAAGTAAAACACATACTTTGCAAGATTCAAACCCATACCTAACTGTGCAATGACAGTAGAAACAGACACATTAGCAGAGTGTGCTATTTGCAGTGGGGAAAAAAAATGTTTACTTAGAGGGTGCTGACATCATCTGTGTGTGGGAAAGAGGGATGTGCACCCTGTAGTGTGTTCTCCCAGTTGGAAAAAGGCATTTAAACCCCCCCAGCATAGTGCACACACATAAACCACACTAAACATTCCCTTTGCAGGATTAAAACCCCCCACCTAACCTTTGACACTGAAGAAAGACCCTTAGCAGAGCGCGCTATGCAAATTACTGGGGGACTTTACTACAGGTGATATAGTTATACAGTCCTGACATCATCACTATTCCAAAAGGGGGATCTGCATCCTGAAACTGTCACGGTTGCTAATAGGGACATTTCCCACAAAAAATCGATGTGTTGGAGGTTTGCATATGTGGGGATCCAGAACACCAGTGTGATTAGTATATGGTTTGATTGCAACAATGGGGGATATACTCCCAGTGGTGAGCAGTTTTACTCATGTTTGTAAAGATCAGCTCTAGTATATCTGCCCCTCTTGTGGGAAGGTTGGTTACCTGTTCCATAGCCAAAGAATGTCTGATCAATGGGAACCTTAGAGTTTGGGGTATTGTGGCCTGTGTAATGTGCACAGTCTGTGCGGGTAGCTGGCATCACCTAGTATGATGGTGTTTGCAGAGTAATCTAAACTCTCCTGTGTCAGCATGAAGGCTGTGTGGGAGACGTGAGTTTGAGAGGGTGCTGTGGCTCCTCTGTGTCTCTTTCCATGTGGTCCAGGGAGGTATGTCCCAACAGGTAGCTGACTGTGACCCTCCCTTGCTCTGTCGGGGGGCCACCCCTGTCAACAGCTCATGTCAAGCAAGTGCACACCCCCTCATAAATGATGTGGAAACCTTCAAAGGCCCAAGGCCTGTTGAAAATATGGACCAGACTGCAGATACCTGTATAGAGGCATTCTGTGGACACATTCAGGAATGCATGGATCATGAAGCCACATATGAAAGCATGACCCAATTCTCCAAAGGCAGATGTCCCCCGGACACCAGCCATAAACACACTATACAATAGAAGGATGGCGCCACTACATGATACAACAACCTCCCAAAATGTGAAGGCACCACTGATGAGTATTGGAAGACAACTACAGGCACCCATATGATTGTCTAAGGCCATCTTTGAGAGAGGATTCCACAAGCCACTGAGGATAATCACAAGGCTGCCTGTAGTTATGTTAGTAACCTGGGTGGTACTACCCAGATATGCTCAGAGGTAATACAATATGTCACACAAAATATAAAACACACAGACATTGCCATCATCCTAGTGGACAGGTTCAATGCTGCCTTCTCTCCCCACCACACCAAAAGGGAACATATGTCTCGCATCACAGTGCTCCCCCCCCTGACATCACAGATGCTCAGGTAAGAGATGCCCTTCCCAAAGCAATAAACACTGCATCAATGGGACCAGACAGTGTCCCAGGCTGTGTCCTACATGAACCACAAGAAGAGCTACACCCAGACATAACACCACTGTTCAATCCCAGCCTTAATACATGATATGTGGCCAGAGAGGGGCAACGGGTGGTCCCTCAACATGCAGGTGGTGCCCCGGATCCTGGACACTCCCCCCATATGTCTGACTAGCTTTGTCTGCAAAGCTATGGCAAGAATCATCAAGAACCTCACATATCTAGATATTGTGGACCTACAGACATGTCACCATACACAGTTTGGCTTTGTCAATGGCAAATCCTGCCTATCAAACCTGTTTGCTTTGTTTGAAACAGTCACCAAGGCCACCAAGGGGTAGGAGGTCCACACAGCCTACCTGGACCTTGCATAAGCCTTGGATACAATACCCCACTTGTGCATTCTGGGGAAGCTCACCAGTGTACATATTAACCCCTATGTCACTATGGGTATTGCACAGTGGCTCAAGGGCAGAACACACATGGTAGAATTGCTGGAGCCATGTCAGCCTCCAACCTGGTACAAGTGGTGTCCCACAAGGCAAAGCCCTAGGGGCTGTCATGTTCATTATATATTTGTCATAGGTACAGGCCAACATGGAAGTACTGTGGCTCAGCAAGTCACAGGTGACTGCAGACTGAACACCATAATCAACTCAACAGCTAACACCCGTTCCCCCAAAAAGGGACTCTGGAAAACACATGACTTGTGCCACAGCCATGGCCTCAACGTGAATGACAGAAAGAGTATAGTCATCCCCTTTGTCAAACACTAAATGACCACAATGTACCACATATGTGTTAATCCAGTAAGTGCAGACCAAGGAATTATGGACCTTGGGGTACACAGGTTGATAGCATTCTACCATTTGACAACAACATGGACAAAGTGGTTAGGTAAGCATGGAATATGGGCCACATAATCATGGGATCCACATGTAGGCCAGGGGAGGACATTGTGCCCCTTTACTCATCCCTCATCATGCCCATAATTGACTATGATGAACCTGTCGGCATGCACCTTACCAGACACCTGCAGCAACTGGGGCTCCCAATCTACCTCGACAAGGGGATCAAAGTGCTCAAACAGATGCCACATACTGACTGGTTAAAGTAGCAGCAGCTGTACTCAGTGACATACTGACTCTTCATAGGCAATCTGTGCCTGACATAGAAGGCCAGGTCATACCCTCACGTAATGGCCATGCTGCATCTCAGAATATCCAGATCCCACCAGGATACACGCTGGAAATACTTGAACTTCAGGAGTGATATACATAGGACATGGTGGAGGGGCACATTCACAACTCAGAGGCACCCTTCATTCCTGATTATTATCCCAATAGAGGTTAGGTGGACTGACTCAGTGACTATCTTCAAGAGCGATATTAATGACTGGATGTGACATTGTAGGGTTATGGGTATCACTTATGTGTCACTGTGAGAAAGAGGCACAGTATACTAACCTTGGAAAAGGGCATAGCAAGACAGATTCACAATGCATGTTGAAAGGCACGCACATTCTGGCTAGGTGGATACATGGCCTGGGCAGATACCCCTTTACAACCTATGGACCTATGTTTTTTTTCACCTTTCCCTATGTGCTGTCAATCACCAATGTAATCTCAAAGGCATGTGCAAAGGTCAGTTGTCAGTCACCTCTATGGTACAGTTGTGGAATATGTGTGTCATGTAGTAATGTCACAGCTGCCACATGTACACAGTCAACCCTACCCCCTACCCATTGATGTACATCACATGTATGAGATGGAAACACATGGCCAAACTGTAACAGCAACATAAAGTCAGTCAGATGCATGGACACTTTGACTCAGTCATTGTCCATGCCACCACAGCTGATGTGGGATGTGCCACTGGGATACATGATAGGGAACATGGAAGGGATCCCTCATCCAGTGACACAGCCTGGTTGGCCCCTGACCTTGCTTGGCATCAGACCCTCACCGGCGATTCCGACAAATTACTGAATGCTAATGAATAATTTATCTACAACACCATAGCTGAATGGTTCTTAGCATGCAGTCACTGCATTGCTATGGAATACTGTCTTACCACCCCACAAAAGGTGAGAACATGCAGCTCCTGTACATTAACAACATGTAGACTTTATGCCCCAGACCAGGTGTGCATCCCTCACTACTAGGCTGATAGCATCTACATCTCACACTGTCATCCCACATGCAGCATCTGCACAGAAGACCACGGTCATAATGTTACCCTGTGCAAATACCATGTATTCACATGTGGCAGGCATCACACATGGTAACTATTGAAAGTCTCAGGTACAAAGTGTATTTCACACACATACATCATGTGTTCATTGCCATAAGGTGTAATCAATGTCATGCATTATTGTGAGGACAACCCCACACATGGCATTCTTTTGTGCACAAACACATGGCATGTCTGTAATCAAAAGCCATACATAATTGTGATATCAGAAATGGGTATGTGCATCCAGTGTGTTTTCCCAGTTGCCAAAAGGGATGTTTCTTTTATACACACTTACCCCCTTTACACACATTGCCACCTGCTGGATTCAAACCCCCACTAACTATGTTATGACACTAGAGATGGAAAATTAGCACAGCACGCTATTCGCATTACTGGGGTCCTTTCCCTGATATACTTGTAGGGTGCTGACATCATCAGAGTTTAGAAAGTGGAATGATCATCCTGTGGTGTGTTTTCCCAGTTGCCAAAAGGGATGTTTCTTCATACACCCCTTTCACACACTTGCCACCTGCTGGATTCAAACCCCTACCTAACTATGTTATGATACTAAAGACGGACCCTTAGCACGCCCCATTCGGATTACTTAGAGAATCCTTTTTTCCAATATACTTATAGGGTGCTGACATCATCAGAGTCTAGAAAGGGGAATGGGCATCCTGTGGTGTGTTTCCACAGTTGCCAAAAGGGATGTTGTTTTTATACACACTTACCCCCTTCACACAAACTTGTCACTTGTTGGATTCAAACCCCTACCTAACTATGTTATGACACTAGAGACGGATGCAAACACGCACTATTCAGATTACTGAGAGAATCCTTTTCTCCAATTTTCTTATAGGGTCCTTACATGATCAGTGTCTAGAAAGGGGATGAGCATCCTTGGTGTGTTTTCACATTTGCTAGGGGGAACATTTGGACCAGTGTGAGCATGCCCAGTTCAGCCTTCCCATGTTGTGTGAAAGATGACTCATTTATGTAAGTGAGTGAGCATGCCCAGTGAGGGCATTACATATTTTGAACTCTGCAGCCCATCACATTTGTGGATGAGTGTGACCTTCAACAAATACCCCAGTTTATTTTTTGGGTTTTGTGCCATGTTGTGTAGTTATTGTTTTTTTTTTTTTTTTGTGAACAAAAAGGAGAGTATACTGTGCTTGCAGGTTTTGCATGGGGTACTTTGCACACAATTGTCCCTCCGTTCATACTGACCTAACACTGTAGCACTGTCTAGTGTAGTGTTTCAGTACTTTCACTGTGGTGGTCAGTCCTATCACTGATTTACATTTCCATAGTGTGCACAACAGGCTGGTTAAGGTCCAGTTGTGCACGTCTGCACAAAGGCAGTGCCTCTACAGACCCTGTTAATTGCTGCCCCATAAGCTTAACAAGGGGAGTCTGCAAATCTATGGAGAGGATCATAATTGAGCTCATAAACAAAGATATAGGGGACATGCAGACATTGTACCCATCCCATTTTGGCTTGGTCATGGGCAGATCATGCCTTTTGTACACATCTTCAAATTGGTCACTTAGGCCATTGTTGGGGAAAGGCAGTCCATCCAGCAGACCTTGACCTTGCTAATAGTTTCAACACAATACCCCTCCCAGGTCTTGTGGATATCCCTAACAACTGATATGTAAACCCATATGTCACAAGATGGGTTGCAAACTGCACTAAGGACGGGGCCCACAGGGTTAGAGTTGCTGGCACTATGTTAGACTCCAGGCTGGTCACAGGTGGTGTCACACAGGGCTCAGTCCTTCCCCCCCATTGTTTGTCATGTACTTCCCAGGAGTACAGGCCAACATGGGAGGGCTTTGGATGACAATGTTAGCAGATGACTGCACACTGGGCACCATAGTGGACAGTGCATCACACACAGATATCATTCAGAAGGGACTCACAGTAACTGATAGCTGGTGCCAGGGCCATGGCCTGAAGTCAGAGTGCACAACATGTGTAGACATACCCTTCAGGAAAAGCAAGGTGACCCCAAGCTACCATATAGGTGGCAATCCTCTAAGCACAGAGGAGGTTATCATGGACCTGGGGACCCAGGTTGACATTCGCCATTCTTCTGAGACTCACATTGCTAAAGTGGCTAGGAAGACCTTCTACATTGCCCAACTGATAAGGATGGGATTCACATCCAGCTCTAGTGGGTCATTGTTCCCCTGTACTCTTCAGTTATCAGACCGGTGATCGAGTCAAATGCCCTATTGTGGCTGTATCTCACCCAACATCTGCAGCAATTGGAGACACCCTGTCCCCCACCTAAAGGATCAAGGAACCACAACAGCTGTCATATGCTGCCAGACTGAAGACACTCACACTCTATTCACTCACATACTGTCTGCTTAGAGGTGACATGTGCCTGACATGCGAGGCCATGTCCAAACAGGGATTAATGGACATGCTCCACCTCAAACTCAGAAGATCCACCTGAACCACTAGTGCAGGTGACTGACACCCTTTGCAGGGATGTATGTTGGACATACAGGAGGGATGGAGTTATCACTGGGGACTCCCCATGCTGTGGAATACAATCCTGGTCCATTTGAGGCAGAGCACCTTGCTGGCTGTGTTCAAGAGGTATCTTGACCTAATGCTAGTCGGAGAATGTGTTTGTCCATCAACACATTGTGTAGTTTGACATGTCATATGTCTTGTTTAGTATACTGTGCCTCTGTCTACCTGTGACATAACATTGATACCCAGGGTAAACCTCCCATCTCCCATCCACTCATTAGGATTCCTGTTGAGGGGACTCAACATGTCTTTATGGACAACCTGTACTGGTAGTTTACTCATGTGTGGGGGGCTTCTGTGTTTTGGGTAATGCAGTACAGCCTGTCCTATATATGTCAGTGCTGGGGTTCAGGTCCCCCATGTGCATAGCCCCCCGCCATTCAGATTGTACAAGGTGCAGCATGTGCATTGATTCCAGCTTGGACATGGCTTTCTACATCAGGCACAGCTTGCATCTGGGTGGACAGCATGGCAGTGTGTGGAGCTGCACTCTGTTTAATCAGACTACACATTACATGTGTTCCAGCTCTGTCATGCTCCTGGTGAGGTGCTGTTGTGGAGTTTACGGGTGCTGGATTTTTGTGAGGTACACCCCCAGGGCTGTTGTGGTCATTTCTAATGCTGATGAAAGATAACTGCAGAACCACAATGACCTCCCCCTTTGCTAGATGTCAGACAGCATGGACCATACAATCAAATGAAAACAGGACCCCTCCACAAAGGGGAAAATGTCCTGTCTGGTGGACCCCAGCCATAAACAAACTGTATGAGAGATGAGGGGTTTCTAATGCAAGACAGAGCTACATCTCCAAAGGGAAGACAGCTGTGATCAGCACTAGTAGAAAGCTACATTATCTCATAAAGACTTGCAAGGTCAACTTGGGGGCATAAATCACCAAAGACAATGAAGGTAACCACACTGCTTTCTTCAGTTATGTCAACACCTGGTTTTGAACCCCCGGGTATGCTCAGAGTTGGTACACAACAACATATATTCCAGTGACCTGACAGATATTGGCAACATTCGGACAGCTTCAGTGCGATGTACCCCCTCCCTCACCCCCAAAACAAGATAGTTATCACTGCTGTATGTAACCTCACTGTCATCTTGGATGTCCATGTGAGAGCCACACTCAGCAAAGACAAGTACACAGCATCCATGGGACCTGCTGGTATCCCCGGTTGCATGCTATGTGAACTCCAGAAGGGGCTGGACCCATATATACAACTGCTAGTTAACCTTAGTCTTGCTACAGGATATGTACCGGAACACTGGCATACGGCAACAGTGGTCCCACTCCACAAGGGAGATGCCTCCACAGACCATGGCAACTACCACCACACAGGCTTAACCAGCCTTGTCTGCAAAGATATGGGAGGAGTCATGAAGCTCTTACACAGACACATTACTGACCCCAAAACCCTTGTTCCCACCTAGTTCAGCTTTGTACAGGGCAGATCCTGCCTTTTGCACCTATGCACCCGAAACGTACCTACCATGAAGATCAGGGTTCTTCAACACATGTCATATGCTTGAATAGAGGAAGTCCAGCTTTTTTAGTGTCATACCCCTACTTACAGGTGACCTATGCCTGACATACAAGACCATGTCCAATCAGGATTTGGTAGACTGCAAGCAATCCAAATCCACCAGAGCCATGAAAGCTGAGTATTTGAACCTCAGCACATACATGTATAGGACATGCTGGAGGGACAGAGCCATAACTCAGAGGCATCTCACACTCTAGCAGAGTATCCCAGTTCATGTTTGACAGAGTCCCTCACTGACTCTCTTCAGGAGACATCTGGACAACTGCATATGAGACGGAGGCACAGACTAGACAGAGACACAGTCATGTTATTCAATGACGTAAGGGGGTCATAATGTGTCACTACTAAGTCAGAGGCACAATATTCAGAATCTATTCTGTACACTTATTACCACTATAAGGGGTGGCAATAGCCACATCACTATGGCTAGGCTTATACATGCACTAGGGCAGATAGCCTAGTAGTACACTATGACACTATGAAACACCGGTGTATGTGTAGCTATTGTCAATCAAACAGTATGATGTGGCTTGGGGGGGCTTGATATCTCCCTGTATTCCAACATTGTTTTGTCTATTCCTTCTAGCATGTCTAGGGATCAGTTGCTAGTGTCCTCTCCTGCTCAGCTGGTGAACCTGGGAATATTGAGGCACTGTTACAGTTGCCTCATGTACACTGACAACCCTCTCCTTCTGCCATAAAACACACATACATGTGAGAGATGCAACTATATAGCCAAAGTGGAGGCTGAGCCCCTCAGTAGGACTAGCAAGACTGGAGAGAGGGTGAAGGTAACCACACACACATCTTTAATCCAGTCTCACATGGCACTGTCACAACTTAAGATCATACACATAGACACACAGAGACACTCTCGGAGGCTCTGATCAGAGGTCTACCAGAATGGCGGTGGCCACCACAGCAGACACTCACACAACTGCCTCCACAGCAGACACTCACACAACTGCCTCCACAGGGCACAGCACATGCAACACATTGACCACAGAGTCGGTGTGCCAAACAGTCACAGCCCTTAAGGCCAAACACAATGCCAGACACACTTGTCATAGGTGACTCCATAGTCAGACACACTGATGTCCCACTCACCAGATCAGGTACAGAGGAGGTCACAGTAAGCTGCCTATCGGGTACTGGAATCCACCACATAATGCAAGCACTCAGGTCACTAAACTGCAAGTACAGGTCTGACCCAGTCATAATCCATGCTGGTGTGAACGACCTGAGATGTACCTCCCTGGACTACATGGAAAGAGACATAGAGGATCCCTCTGATTATGTAGGCCAGGCAAGGCCCTGACCTTCGGGAGTATCCTACCTTCACCTTTATGCCACATAAACAGAGACAAGATGATCAGCTGCAGTATTTTGCTTAGACTATGGTGTCATTCTAAGGGGTCCAATTTTTCTGCCTGGGACGAGATGCTGGACAGGCCATGGTGATTTGCAAGGGACGGCTTGCACCTGTCACCCCTGGGCTTCCGGGTTTGAGATGATGCTCTTGCCACCCCCATTGTGCCTTTCTATGCAAGATTCAGATTCTACACCTACCACCCTAGAACACAGTAAAGGAAAGACACTAAGGCTAATGCTGCTCAATGCCCAAGGTCTCTACCTCAAGCTGCACACACTCTATGCCCTTCTCAGTATGTAGCACATTGATGTCTGTGCTGTGCCTGAAACCTGGTTCACAGTTTCTGACAGCACCCCAGCACTATCGGGTGTTACCTCATCTCATGCATTCCGGCACCAGCATCCCGACAACAACAAGAAGGATGGTGGGTGTCCATATTCATCAAGGAAACCCTCACCTCATGGTTGGTGGCAACACATATGCATCGGAGACCATCCAGGTGCCAGTGACCGTAGGCAAGACTGCTCTGCAGTTTGTAGCATGTTACATGCCACCCGCTCAAACTCAGGTACCTCACACAGCTATCCTGCAAACACTGAAGGGGATAAATGTATCTCCAAACACCATCCTACTGGGTGATTCCAACTATCCACATATAGACTGGGATCACTAATCATGCCACAACACTCTAACACAAAGGTTCCAAGAGTTCATACACTGAAATGCCATGGAACAACTGGTCCCAATCCCCTCAAGTGGAGGCAACACAAACACATCATCCCCCCCCTTCAACACCAGAGTATACCCATCATTGGTGAGATCAGATCATGGACTACTCTCAGTGGGAGTCCACATCCCATCCACACCCCAGATGGGAAAAAAAACGGTGAAGACCTTGTCAAATGCCGACTTCACATTTCTGAGCACTGGTGTGGTCTCTTTCAAAGGCCCCGGGCCCCTTACCCAAGCCACTGTATCACTCAGATACGCCTTCTACCAGCAGCTCCCGGACTCCATGGTTCAGCCACTCCCAAATAATAAAGACTCTTTGTACCACAGGCAAGCATCCAGTCTGGTGGACCCTAGCCATAAACAAGCTGTACAACACAAGGAAGGAGCTACTACGATAGAGTGTAATCCAAAAAATCTCATTGTGATAAAAACCCCCATACAATCATCCGACATGTTTAGGAGAAACCCACTCAGGGCTAGGGCAAATGAGGTTTTTACCTAGTTTGAAACCTGGGAGGAAACTCCCAGATAAATTGTTCAAATATGTTGATATCACTACCTACAGACATTGGCCATACTGGTACAGGTTAGGCAGTTTTCCCCCCCAAGGGGGGTACCAAGGTTGTACCCCCAAACACTCCACCTTGGGAACTGCTCAATAAGGCAAAAAATTTATCCCTGGGACCAGATGGGTCCCCAGTTTGGCTTGTCAAGGAATTCACCCCTTACGTGTTTTCTTACCTCACCCAGGATTGTTCCCCAAAGGAGTCAACAGCAATTGGGCCCACCACAAATCCTCCCCCAACCCCAGAAAAACCCCTCCCCTCACCTTGCAACCCGGCTAGGCAAAGGTCAAATGGGAATTCTAAATGGACAAGGGGACTTCAGCTTTGGGCCAATCCCGTTTCTTTGTCAAGGGAGATATGCCTTTTAAACTTGGGACTTTTTAAAAACACTACCCAGGCCTTGAGGGGCAAGGCATCCACACAGCCTCCTTACCTCAAAGGGTTTACAAAACCCCCTCAGGAAGAAAAATACCACTTAAATTGTGAACCCTAACACAGCAGGGGTTCAAACGGTAATGACGGGAAAACCAGGGTAAAATTTGGGCCTTCACATCCAACTTCACAAATGGTTCCCCCACTAGTCCGGGCCCCCTTTTTTCGTATCTACTTTTCAGAATAGACAAGCCAAGGGTTATGGCACAAATTTGAAGATGACTCAAACTAACTAGTTGGAAACCCCCTGACACAGCTCCTTTAGAAGGGTCTCATAGAATGGCAACGGTGACAGCCATGGCCTTCATTACAACTAAAAAAGCAAGCCAACCCTTTAAAGAAAAGGTTCCAACTTCCCACAGGGGCAATCCCCTTAACACAATGTACTTTAGGGCCCGGGCACCCAGTTGCAGTGATTTTTTTTGAAACCCCAATTTAGGGAGTTTGGAAAGGTTCCAGGACCTCATATCATGTTCACACAGATAAGGGATATTTTCCCCATCAACTCATCAGACCAAATTGCATAAATGCCCCATTCAGATTGGATGGGCCCCAATTTTCCCCGCAAGGGAAAGGGTCTCAAACATATTTTTTTGCCCATGGGTTCCAGCTTTTTCAGTGCCTGTTGTCAAGGTGTGTGCCTGCATAAAGGGTAGTCCCCCCAGGATTTGCATGTTCACCTCAAGACCTTAATCCACAGCTAAAGGGAGGAGACCTAAATCAAACAGATATTAATAATTCAAGGGCAATTCCTCACCCAGGGCCAATTCTGTGGAACAAAATCCTTTCATTGAGGTGGACCCCCGGTTTGTTTAAGTAGATTGTACCTGGATGGGAGAGCAGGTATACCCCCGGGATAAACCCATATCACTGCTTGCAAGGCCAGCAAAAAAATGGGCAATTTTCCTAACTTTCAGGGGTGGAAAGCCCAAAAACCCCTTGGGGACTTATTAATGCCCTAGGGCAATACCTAGTTGAACCAGGACCTTGGACATAGGCCCGGGGCTTCCTGCATTGGGCAGTGGTCTGCAAATATATAGTATAGTGGTTTTAGCCATTGGTTTTTACCATCACCCTGTTGTTTTTTTGGCAAACATGGGGTTTTATCCATGCATTTAGCTGTCACCCCATTTTGACTTTTCCATTTTTTACATGTAATCACGTAGATGCATTTTCCCAGGGTCAAAGCTGGAATGGTGTTATTGGGGGCCCCGGGGCATATTTTACATGATTTCTTTCAAAAGGGATTCATCCCACCCCCACCCCTGCATACACATACACCTTGAGGGAAGCAGGGGAGTTAGGCACCCGACATGAGTAGCAACAGGACAGCCCAGGCCACTGACCAAACAACAGCTTTCCCTTTGCCAAGGCCCGGTATACTGGACACCCCCTTCTGCTAAAGTGCAGATGGTTTGTGTTAAAAATCCTTTATCATTTATTGCGGGCTTTTCCATTTTGAAATCTGGAGACAAAATAAATTCCCCCTGCCAGTCTGAACCCAGGTTGGAACATTGTTGTATGACCTCCCCTAACCTGAAGCCAATAAAAACATCTGTAAAAAAAATTTCAGTCTGGGAATTGTTAAAACAAATAGGGATTTCCATCCAAAGATGTAGGTAAAGTTTTTTTGGCCTCACTGGATTAATAATTACATCACGAAACTTCAAAAGTAAGATGGGTCCACCTAAATCTGAAAGGGGGAATATCTCACATTTTTATAGCACCGAAATCACATAACATGCAATCAAACACACCCGGCTGCATGCAATTACAAATGTGCCTTACAATTGGGGCAGGGGCCTCCATGGTTGGATATAAAAAGCATTGTACCCACACTACTATGAATACAGTCATTGACAAACCTTGGGGAAGGGGAAAGGAAGGGAAATTGCACCGCAGCAAAACCATTGCAAAAGAAAACAACAACCCATGACACACAACACCCCAAACACAGGGAACAAATAGCAGGTTAATACTGTGTTTATTTACCCTCCAAATTACAAGTTCATATTATAGCTCTTCCATGGATAGGGTGTGCATATCCCGTTTACAAGAAATTGCTGTAATGTTCCCATAAAAACTTCCTAGCTTAGAACAAACCATTTTATATACAAATACCCTCTGAGGTTACTCCTATTGGTTGGGGCCCCTTGGGAGGACTTTCAGGTACACATCCCGAGTATCCCGGAATATATTTGTCTGTAATGTGGTGATGCCCCCGGGGTGTGTCCACATCCAGGGATCCTTCTTAACAATCATTTCCCAATGTTGGGGTCCCTCACCTACATGTAGAATAGGGGGGACAGCATTGGATAACTAATTATTGTGTAGGGAATGGGGGTACGACCCCTTTTCTCAACAATTTCCAATATTCAAACATTTTTCCATAAAGGAAATGAAAAGAACATCCCCATTTCCCCATTGGTTAAAACATACTGGAATTCTGGTAATCTCATTTACAAGTGTAGCACATTGAGTTTCATTGTTGTTTCCATTTTTATAGGGAAAAAATTTTTTTATTTTGTTTTGTGGGCATTTTAGTTTTAACTTTGGAAACAGGTTTTGTTCGTTTTTGGGGCTGCATACTTTTTTTAAAAATTGACCCCGCAGTGATATTTTTAAAAATTTATTGGGTCCCAAATTTCCATTTGCACAAATTGGTGTTTATGCTCAAAACACCTTTGGTTGGTTTTCCCCGTTACAAGGTGCTGAAAAATACTTTTGGGGTTAAAAGGGGAAAATTTACCCCCCAGTGTGCCCCCTTTTTGGCAAAAGGCCTTTTCCCCCTTTCAACAACAACCCCCCCAAAAAAACACATACATTCCCTTTTAATTTTAAACCCCCCCCCTAATTGTAGACCTAAAGGAGACACCAATATTCAAAGATCTTTCAATTTTCTTAAGGGGGACCACGGTTTTGAAAGGGAAAGGCCCCGTTGTGTTTCCCAGGGCCAAAGGGATGTTTTTAACCCAAAACCCCCCAAAACACCAACATACTTGCGGTTCAAACCCCACCAAATTGTTTTGACACTAGAACGGAATTTAGAAAAGGGTAGCATTACTGGGAGATTTCATTTCATTGATCTACTTAAGGGTGCTACATATAGTGTTTAGAAAGGGGAAGGTTTCCTGTGGGGCCCAGTTGAAAAAATGTTCTTCCCCTTTATAACCACTTCCCCCCTTCAAACCACATCCACTTGTGGATTCCCCCTACCTTAAATATGTTTGACACTAGAGAAGACATTAGCAGAGCCTATTCGGATTTTGGGGGAACATTTCTACTGATCTACTTATAGGGGGCACATCTTCTTTTTTAAGGGGAATGTGCATCCTGGGGTTTTTTTCACAGGTTAAAGGGAAAATTTAACTAATTTGACATGCCCAGTTCAGCCCTTCCCATGGATGTTGTGTGAATATGTCCATTTATCAAAGTTGTGAGCAGCCCGTGTGAGTTTCCTATGTTGAACTATACCCATCACGTTGTGGAGAGGGAAACCCCAAAAATAATCCCGTTTAAGGGGTGCGGACAGTTGGTAGTTACTGTCCCGATGCCCCGTGAACAAACAGGGGGTTTTCTGTGTGCATTTTGATGGGATACTTTGCTACAATTGTTAACACCCTTTACTGACCTACATGTAGTATGTATGGTAGTGGTTCATACTTTCATTGGTGGGCATATCCTGGGTTTAGTCCTTCACTGATTTACATTTCCTACTTCCAACACCCCTTTTGGGTCCGTTTGAGTGACAAAGGAGTGCCCCTATGGACTCTGGTAATTACTCCCCTGCTTCGTGTAGTTGCAAAGCTATGGAGGGATCTAAAGGACTCATAAAGAAAGTAGGGGCATGCGACATTGTCCTTCCCAGTTTTTGTTGTGGGGAAACATGCCTTTTGTACTTTTTGTTATCAAAACATAAAAAGGCCATTGATAGGGAAAAGGCGTTGACCTACCTTGCCCCGAAAAAATTTCCGAATACCCCACTGGTATTGTAGGAAATACCAAAAAATGACCCCATATGTCACAAGATAGGTTGAAATGTCTGACACAGGCCCCCATTGATTTCGGATATTAACACCGGCCCCATTGGCTACAAGGGTAGTCCTTGGCCCCTATTGTTTGTTATCTATTCCAGAAGTACAGGCCAACATGGGAGGCTTTGGCACAAAATTTGCAAAGTGCCATGGGTGCCTGTGGCAGTGTGACAGGGTATTTCAGGGGCTCACAACATGTTCCAGAGCCATGGCCTGGGAACTTGCAAAACATGTGAGTCAACCCTTGGGAAAAACAAGGTAACCCCAAGCTACCATATGGTGGCAACCTCTAAGACAGGGGGTTATATACCCGGGGACCCCCTTGACACATGTTTGTACAACTTGCAAAGTGGGTAGTGGACCCACATTGCCACATGATCAGGAAGGGGTCCACATGTTAGTGGGTCTTTTTTCCCCTGTATCTTCATTATCACCTGTCTGGTACACTGCCTTATCTGGAGACCACCTCTCTGACGTGGGGTGTTCCCCAACAAAAGGGAAAAGGGCCCCACTGTTTGCTGCCTTGAAGACCTAAGTCTATTCAGACATCTGCTGAAGGTGAATGTGCATGACATGCAAGATGTCCAACCGGGTTTGGAAAGTTAAAATCGTGATCCACCTAACCAATCAATGCTTACACCATAGCAGGGATGTAATTGGACATGTTATGGTTTATACCGGGAAACCCCCAGCTTGGAAAAATTCAGGGCCATGTGAGTCAAGCACCTTTTGGTCGTTCAAAATATTACCGGGATGGGAAACATAGGTTTACCCGGGGATTTTATTGCACTGCTGGAACACACCCAAACTTGGGGACAGACTTTTCCATATAAGGGGGGGGGGGAGCAACCAATTAGGCTTAGAATGCCTTGGGGCAGATACCTGTATAACCATGAACCCATCGACCCGGCAATTTCAATGTAACACTTACAAGGCCCCATCCAAAATAAGGACCACAACTGGGGACATTAAACACACCGATGTCCCAAGGCCTTTCTAATGCTTATTGGATATGTGTTTGTCACAACACATTAATGCAGTTTACTGACATAGCGTTTTGAATGTCCTCTTTTACCCAAACATTGTACCCAGGGTATACCTACCTCTCCCATCCATGTTAGGATCCGGAGTAGAAACAATGGGACCTATGGATCCGTCTGGTAGTTTACTCAGGTGGGGTTCTGTTTATGGAAATGCATACAGCTTGTCCTTGTATGCATGCGGGCAGGTCCCTCAGGAATCTCCCGCCTTCCCGTACAACGGGTTGCTTGCTGCCAGCTTGGACATGGCTTTTTACACAGGACATTGGTTGGGGGGCCACAGGCTTGTACCCAAATTTTGTTTAACAGGCGACCTTCATTTTCCCCCTTTTATACTTTGAACTGTTGTGGGCCGTTGTGAAGTACCAGGGACACCCCACTGTTGTGGCTTTGTAATGCTCTGAAAGTAACTGAAAACCCCAATGACCTTTGCAATGTCAAACCCCATATTATTGGAAGGTTTTTTCGTTAACCCCAGCCCCATTTTTTTCCAACAGGTTTTCCCTTTTGGCCCCATTTGGATTACTTTAGGTAGCATGGGTGACATAGTGGGAATTGGGGCACTTTTGGATATCCACAACTACAACTGTTTTTACCAAAATGCTGCTGGCTATGGCAATTTTCTGCTATGTGGCCCTTTAGGATGCTTTGCAGCTGGTGACAAAAAGCAGGGGCTTGTTGTCCTTACAAACATGTTCCAGACAGCCCTTCTTTTGGCCTTACCATGGGGATTATCCAGATGGGAAAGGGCCCCGGACCAACTTTTATGCCTGTTATAGGGTTTTGTAGTCTACAGGCTGCGCAGCTGACCACAGTTCTTCTTTGGTCGGTTTCAACCCTCTCATACATTGGGGGGTATAATCAGCGGTGACAAAACTATAAAGGGCACATAGGGTTTGTAAAAAGGGTTTGCAAGGTCCACTCACGTGGGACCAATTGCCCCCACACTACTTAAGACTGTTTAACGAGTCACACATTTTAGGGGTGGGGTCTCACTTTTAAAACACTGGGTAGGGCGGGGCAATAGACCACAATACATTATTCTTGGGAAGTGGTCCTTTCCCTACTGTCAGACCAAACCTCTCATATTCTTGGGGTTGTTTTTCTATCCCTTTAGGAACACCTTTGTTGGAACACCCCCGTTTTTGACACCTCTTTTTTTACCCTTGGGAAGGGTGCTAATGTCAGGGAGGCCATCTCTGGGAAGGTATTTCAAGGGGGGGTTCATGACATGCGGATTATGTTGGCCATACCTGGTGTCATTTTTTAATATCTGGGATCCGGACTACCCGGAACAACAAAATCTTTCCCACATTTCCCCCGGGTTATCTTATGCCTGAAACTGTACATAAGGGCAACTAGGCTACCCCTGGGCACTGTAACCGATTCCATTTTGTTTGATGGGTTCTGGGGAAGTTTACACCCACAGTAGAAAGGGAAGTGCAAACCTCAGAAGCGACTTCACACTTCTTGGGCTGGTGGTTCCTTAAGCCCCGGGGCCCGGGAAACCACAACCACTGGGGATCCTACAACCTTTTTACGGCACTCCAGAAGCATGGAAGCAATCCAAAAAAAGACCTAAACCCAAGGAAAAGGGGGGTTGGTGGACCCCAGCCATAAACAACTTTTAAAAAAGAAGGATACTAACAAGAAGAGAATCCCGAAGTAAACACTTTTCAATAGTGAAACACATTCCCATAAAACACCCCAAACAATTGGGGGTAAACCCACAAGATAAGGAAAACATGCTTTTTCAGTTACACCTGGGGGGAACCCCAATATGCTCAGATTTTTTCAAAAACCCTTTTAAATTTCCGGGGGCCCACAGAATTTAAAACCCCGGCGACCCGTTCAGTGCAATTCCCCCCCCCCCCAAAAACAGATAGTTTTAAGGTTGTAACCCCCATCCATGTCCCGTGGACCCATCCAAAAGGGAAAAACCAGCATCAAAGGGACCGATGGTTCCCCGTTGTGCTATTTAACTACAAGGGGTAAACCGATAGCAAGCTTTTAACCCTTTGCCTTCTCAGGATTGTCCAAATGGCAGGCAAAGTGGCCCACTCCCCAAAAAAGGTGCCTCCACAACCCTGGACTACCACCCACAAACTTAAACAGGTCTGCAAAACTTTGGAAGGGGGATTATGGAGTTCCCCAAAGAGACATTGGGCCTCAGACCCCCGATCCCACCCAATTAGCTTTGTAAAGGGGAGATCCTGCTTTTAAAGTTGACTTTTAAACGCAAGGCCTTGAAGGGCAACATCCCCACAACCTACCTGACTTTGGGAAGGCCCTTTACACAATACCCCACTGGATCATGAAACTCAACAGCTAAATTAACCCATATTTACAGATGGTTGCAAAATCCAGAAAAAGAACCCCAAAGTCAACTTGCGGTGCCTTTTCATTCAAACCGTCACAAGTGGTGTCCCACAAAGGGTGTCCTGGGCCCCTTTTTTGGATTTACTTTTCAGAGTAAAGCAAACAAGGAGGGTTTGGCCGACAAAGTTTAAGATGACTGCAACCCGGGACCATAGTGAAACATCGACACAACATCCTCAGAGGGCCCCCAAAACAGATACTGGTGCGGGCCATGGCCTAAACACTAACATGGTTTGCCATCCCCCTTTTGGGGGGAACAAGTACCCCCAGTCTGTAATGGCAACCCAAGAACAGGAAAAATCAGACCTGGGGACCAGTGAAGTAATTTTTGACACCCAGTTGCCAAAGTTGTTTGAAAACTTTTTACTTGGCCACCTTATCATGGAGGGATTCCATCCAGACCAAGGAGGTCATTGTCCCTTACTTTCCCTTATCGGCCCCTGTTGAATCAAGCCCCATTTGGTATTACCCAACCCCCTTGGCATGGAGGCCCCCCAATCCTTACCCGAAGAAGGGTCTAAACAATTCTATCTTCCCGAAAAATAAAACAAACTTTTTCGTGCTACCCTTTAAGGTGACCTTGCCTGACATCAAGCCATGTCCAACGGGTTTGGGGAAAAGCTCCCCTCAAGCTCCACATCCACCCGAAACATGGGAGAAAAATTTAACCTCACACAAATTATAGGAATGCTGAAAGGGGCAGATCTAACCAGAGGCCTAAACTTACAAATCCCGTTCATGTTAGCGAGTACCTCACTGCTTTTCAAGAGACATCTGGAAGTGCATTGGCAGGGGCCAGACTGCAGAGGCAAGCAATTATTCAATTATGTAAGGGGTCAAATTGTCACTATAAGCAGGGCAAATATTTCGTACTTGCATACCTATTCCCTATAGGGGTGGCTAGCAATATTATAAGGCATACCCATGGTTGGTGGCAAACCCCGTGCTTGGAACCCCCGGGGGTTAACCATAGGAAAACCCTCATTTGTACTGTTCAGGCCATCCCTGAAAAAGGTACCTGGAGTTTCATGCAGTGGCGGGGTCATTACCTGAAACACCCAAACTGGGTGATCCCAACATCCAAATTGATGGGACATACTCAGCCCCCCCCTTAGCCCCCCAAAGGGTTTGGTTTTAATGATGGAAGTAGTCAATCCCCACAAGAGGGACAACTTAACCATCATCACCTGGGCTCACTGTTCAACACCCAATAACCCTCATTGGGAGTCAGACATCCTACTTATGGAAATCCACATCCCCCCCCCACCCCCCTGAAAAGCCCCAAGTGCAGCTTTCGAAGCCGACTACCCTTCTAATGACGGTGTGGTCTCTTTTAAAACCCCGCCGGCCCTTCCCCAAGATGTTCCACCTGCCCTTCTCCAGCCCCAGGATCATATGAGGGAACCCAAACAAAAAACAGATGTTGTACCAAGGCAAGCGTCCAGGGGTGGGCCCAGCCAAAACAAGCCTAAAACGGGGGGTCTCAAATGGATTCCGTGGAAGGGTGACACCCCGCTCAATATAAAACACTGGTTCCCCTGAAATCCCAAGGCAATATTGGGGTAAACCCATAAGGACTCCGGGCAACCAGACCTTTTATACCGTTACACACCTGGGAGGAAACCCCGTATGTAGAATAGGGTCAGGCTGTTATCATGCCTCAGCATTGCCAACTCGGTACGGTTCAGGCGATTTCTCCCCCCCCCTCCCCCCAATGGGAATATTATGAAAGAATTGTAGCCCCCAAACTTCAAAGCTAGGTGGGAACCTCTATCCAAGGGAAAGAACGCACATCCTGGGCCAGATGGTTCCCTGGTTTTGTGTCCTGCCACTCAAAATTCCCCCCGCAGGGAGCTTTTATCTTAGCCTCAACTCAGGTATGTTCCCAAGGAGTGGCTTGTAATTCCCCTTCACTGGGGGGGGCCCCCACCCCCATAAAAAACCACCCTCAGCTTGCCAGGGGCTGTAAGCTATGGAGAAAATCTTGGAAGTCATAATGGGGACTTGAGACATTAGTCCCCCGGGGGCAGTCTGCCTTTAAATTGGTTATGTTTCATAACAGACACCAAGGCCTTGCAAGGGCAAGGCACCCACACAGCCACCTTACCCCAAAGGGCCCAAAACAAAACCCCACCGGGTATCATTGAAAACTCACCCCTTAAAGGAACCCAACATCACAAATGGGGGAAACTGGCTACGGCAGAAAAGACAGGTTCAGACTTGTGGTGCCATGCCCTCCACAAATTCCAAATGGTGCCCCCACTCAGTCCTGGGGGCCCACTATTGCTCAGCATCTCTTTTCAGAAGTACAACAAAAACCGCTTATCTACAAATTTGAAGTGCTCAAACTGGGAACCCTATTGGACCCCATTACAAGAATCCTTAGAATGCTAGAAAATAACTTCCGAGCCTCCTTACAAAAAAAATAAACAAGCATAGCCATCCCTTTGGGGAAAACAAGGGTTTCCCCTATTCCCATGTGGGGCTTTAAGCCCGGAGGGTTTAGGGAGGGCACCCGGTTGCGTAACCGTTTACACTACGTTTAAGTTATAAACTTTTTGCCCACCCCTTTATGCAGGGCACATTGCCAGGGAGGTATTTTTCCCCCTTTTTTACTCATGGCCTTTTATGCAATGCCCCCTTCAGCAGTATTGACCCACACCATGGTTGGTGGGCCCACAAATTTCACGGAGGGAAAGGGTTAAAAAAAATTTTTTACCCCGTGAAGGAATTAGCTTTTCCGGATTCCGTCTGTCAGAGGTACCGGCCCACACCAACCTTAAACCTGAGTTTGAACCCCCCTGACCCCTTTCATATAAATAATAAATTTAAATAAAAATATTAATAATTTGGGGGACTTCTTAACCCAAATCCCCTCTTAAAACATCCGGTACATTATGAGAATGGTTTTTTAATGGATTTTAAAAGGATAATTTAAGGGGTAACCCATATAGGAAGGACCAAAAAGGGAAAATGTAATGAAGGGGGGCCCCCAATTTTATTATAAATCCCCGGGGGAAAACCTAGAGAAGGAACCCTTAAAACCCCTTTTTATTCTTTACAAAAATTTTTTAATCGTTTTAGGGGGGGGGGGGGGGGGGGGGGGGGGGGGGGGGGGGGGGGGGGGGGGGGGGGGGGGGGGGGGGGGGGGGGGGGGGGGGGGGGGGGGGGGGGGGGGGGGGGGGGGGGGGGGGGGGGGGGGGGGGGGGGGGGGGGGGGGGGGGGGGGGGGGGGGGGGGGGGGGGGGGGGGGGGGGGGGGGGGGGGGGGGGGGGGGGGGGGGGGGGGGGGGGGGGGGGGGGGGGGGGGGGGGGGGGGGGGGGGGGGGGGGGGGGGGGGGGGGGGGGGGGGGGGGGGGGGGGGGGGGGGGGGGGGGGGGGGGGGGGGGGGGGGGGGGGGGGGGGGGGGGGGGGGGGGGGGGGGGGGGGGGGGGGGGGGGGGGGGGGGGGGGGGGGGGGGGGGGGGGAAAAAAAAAAAAAAAAAAAAAAAAAAAAAAAAAAAAAAAAAAAAAAAAAAAAAAAAAAAAAAAAAAAAAAAAAAAAAAAAAAAAAAAAAAAAAAAAAAAAAAAAAAAAAAAAAAAAAAAAAAAAAAAAAAAAAAAAAAAAAAAAAAAAAAAAAAAAAAAAAAAAAAAAAAAAAAAAAAAAAAAAAAAAAAAAAAAAAAAAAAAAAAAAAAAAAAAAAAAAAAAAAAAAAAAAAAAAAAAAAAAAAAAAAAAAAAAAAAAAAAAAAAAAAAAAAAATAAAAAAAAAAAAAAAAAACGACCAAAAAAAAATCAAAAAAAAAATTTAGAAAAAAAAAAAAAAAAAAAAAAAAAAAAAAAAAAAAAACCCTTTTTTTTTAAAAACCATTTGGAAAATTTTTTTTTTTTAAAATTTGTTTTTTTTTTTAGGTATTTTTTTTTTAAAAAGTTATTTTAACTTTTTCCCCCCTTTTTTTAAACCCCGTTTTTGGTAAAAAGGGTTTAATTTAAGGGAAACTTGTCAGGTTCAAAGCCAGTCACAAGTGGTGTCCCACAAGGTTGTGTCCTGGGACCTCTCTTATTTGGTATTTACTTTTCAGATGTGAAAGCAAACATAGGAGGGTTGTGGCCGACAAAGTTTACAGATGACTGCAACCTGGGCACCATAGTGAATACATCAGCCAGCACACACATCCTACAGACTGCCGTCCACAGACAGATAGCTGGTGCTGGACTCATGGCCTGAAACTGACTGCAACTGATCTGTAGCCATCCCTTTGGGAGGAACACAGTACCCACAGATCTGTACATAGACAGCAACCCAATGAGTACAGGTAACAAATCAGACAGCTGGGGACACATGTAGATAGTGAGATCTCATTTGACACCCATGTTGCCAAAGTTGTTTGACAGACTTTCTATCTTGGCCACCTTATCATGGAGGGTATTCCATCCAGACCATAGGAGGTCATTGTACCACTATACTTCTCCCTTATCAGGCCCATGCTTGAATACAACGCCCTATTTGGTATGTACCTCAACCAGCACTTGCAGCAGCTGTAGAGACCCCACAAGTACCTTACCATGAAGATCAGGGATCTACAACACATGTCATATACTTCAAGAATAACTAAAACAAGCTTTTTCAGTGTCATACCACATACACAGGTGACCTATGCCTGACATACAAGACCATGTCCAATCAGGATTTGGTAGACATGCTCCACTGCAAGCAATCCACATCCACCAGAAACATGGGAGCTAAAGATTTGAACCTCAGCACATACATGTATAGGACATGCTGAAGGGACAGAGTCATAACTCAGAGGCATCTCAAACTCTAGCAGAGTATCCCAGTTCATGTTAGACAGAGTACCTCACTGACTCTCTTCAAGAGACATCTGGACAGCTGCATGTGGACAGGGGCACAGACTAGACAGAGGCATAGTCACATTATTCAATTATGTAAGGTGGTCATAATGTGTCACTACTAAGTCAGAGGCACAATATTTCGTATCTATGCAGTACACATATTACCACTATGAGGGGTGGCAATAGCAATATTCATCAAGGACACCCTCACCTCATGGTTGGTGGCAACACACGATGCATTGGACACCATCCGGTGCAATTAACCATAGGCAAGACTGCTCTGCAGTTTGTAGCATGTTACAGGCCATCCTCTGAAACTCAGGTACCTCATAGAGCTTTCATGAAAACAGTGGCGGGATACATGTACCTGCAAACACCAGCACACTGGGTGATCCCAACTATCCAAATATAGACTGGGATCAGTACTACAGCCCCAACACTCTAGCCCACAGGTTCCTAGAGTTCATACACTCACATGCCATGGAAGAACTAGTCACCATCCCCACAAGAGGAGACAACATAGTAGATCTCATCATCACAAACATGGGCTCACAATGTTCAACACCAGAGGTATACCCATCATTGGTGAGATCAGATCATAACCTACTCTCAGTGGAAGTCCACATCCCACCCCCACCCCAGATAGAAAAGACCACAGTGCAGAACTTCTCAGAAGCCGACTACACACTTCTAATGACTGGTGTGGTCTCTTTCAAAGCCCCCAAGCCAGCAGACACCATTACCCAAGCCACTGTATCACTTACAACTGCCTTCTACCAGCACCTTCAGGACTGCATGGATGAGGCAATCCCAAACAAAACACAGACTCGTTGTACCAGAGGCAAGCGTCCAGTGTGGTGGACCACAGCCATAAACAAGCACTACAACACAAGGAAGGAGATACTACAAGATAGAGCGATATCCGTGGAAGGGTAGACACCCCTGCTCAATATAGGTGAAACACTGAGTTCCCCCATGAAATCATCCAAGGCGAATATTGGGAGTAAACCCACTAAGGACTCACAGGACAACCATGAGGCCTTTTATACATACGTTACACACCTGGGAGGAAACTCCCAGATATGCTCAGAATAGGCTCAGAATGCTGTAAATATCACTGAACCTACAGACATTGCCAACATACTGGCTGACAGGTTCAGTGCAGATTTCTCCCCACCCCTCCACCACAACTGGAGAGATATGTATGAAAGAGGATTGTAGCCCAGCAAACATCTCAAATGCTCAGGTGGGAACTGCTCTATCCAAGGGAAAGAACGCAGCATCCATGGGACCAGATGGTGTCCCTGGTTTTGTGCTCCATGAACTCACTCAAGAATTAAACCCGCAGTCAGGGCAGCTGTTTGATCTTAGCCTCAACTCAGGATATGTTCCCAAGGAGTGGCATATGTCAATGGTGGACCCACTTCACATGGGGTGCCTCCACCAACCATGGAAACTACCATCCCATCAGCTTGACAAGCAGGGTCTGCTAAGCTATGGAGAAGATCATAATGGAAGTCATAGATGAGGACATAGGGACTTGCAGACATTAGATCCAACCCAGTTAGGCTTTGTCGAGGGCAGATCATGCCTTTTAAACTTGGTTGACTGTTTCATAACAGACACCAAGGCCATTGACAAGGGCAAGGCACTCCACACAGCCTACCTTGACCTGGCAAAGGCTTTCAACACAATACCCCACTCGGGTATCATTGAAAACATCACCAGCTTAAATGTGAACCCATACATCACAAGATGGGTTGCAAACTGGCTACGTGACAGAACAGACAGGTTCAGACTTGCTGGTGCCATGTCACACTCCACAACTGTCACAAGTGGTGTCCCACAGGGCTCAGTCCTGGGCCCACTATTGCTCAGCATCTACTTTTCAGAAGTACAAGCAAACACAGCAGGATTATGGCTGACAAAGTTTGAAGATGACTGCAAACTGGGAACCATAGTTGGACACCCATCTGACACAGACATCCTTCAGAAGGGTGTCATAGACACGGATAACTGGTGCCAGAGCCATGGCCTTACATTAAACACTAAACAATGCATAGCCATACCCTTTGGGAAGAACAAGGTTACCACTAGTTCCCATGTAGGTGGCAATCCTCTAAGCACACAGGAGGTTATCAGGGACCTGGGCACCCAGGTTGACAGTAACCTTTTGTTTGACACTCACGTTGCCAGGGTAGTTAGGTAGAACTTCTACATTGCCCACCTCATCATGCAGGGATTCACATCTAGATCCAGGGAGGTAATTGTTCCCCTGTACTCTTCACTCATCGGACCATTGATTGAGTGCAATGCCCCATTCAGCATGTATATGACCCAACACCTATGGCAATTGGATGGGCCCACAAATTCCTCGACAGGAGGAGAAAGGGTCTCAAACATATTTCTTATGCTGCCCGACTGAAGGAATTCCAGCTTGATTCCGTGACTTACCGTCTGCTCAGAGGTGACGTGTGCCTGACATCCAAGGCCATGTCCAAACCTGAGTTAATGTACACGCTTCACCTCAAGACCTCTACATCCATCAGAACTACAGTGGCAGGAGATTTAAACCTCAACACAGATATTAATAGGATGTGCTGGAGGGACAGATTCTTCAACCAGAGAGTCCCTATGCTGTGGAACAACATCCTGGTACATGTGAGGCTGAGTACCTCACTGGCTTTGTTCAAGTGAGATCTTAATCAATGGATGGGAGATTGCAGGTATGCCCCAGGGATAACCTCAGTATCACTGCTTGTCAGAGGCACAGCAATATAATGGGCAAATTATCCGTCAGAGTGAAGGCGGCAGACTCCACGGAACTCTGGTCTAGGCTTATAAATGCCCTAGGGCAGATAGCCTAGTATGAACCTGTGAACCTGTGAACATAGGCCTGGGGCAGTTCCTGCTATTAGGACAGTGGTCTGCAGCAAGCTATATAGTAGTAGTCAGTTTTAGCCATTGGTGTTTGACCATGGCTAATGCATGTTGCTTCTTGTTGTGGTAACAACAGGGGTGTGTGGTTATCCATGCCATTTATTGGTAGTCACCCTCATTTTGTATCTTGTTCCATGTTTTTGCACATGTACATCACTGTATGAGGTGTGACCCTGGTAGTGTCAGGATGCTGATGTGCTTTGACCCTGTTTTCTATTACAGCACTGATATGTGCATTCCCTATACTGTGTGCATTTACACTGCACACATCTTGCTGTTTATACCTTTGGCATTGGGTAGCATTACATCTAGGTTCCTATCCCTTGTGATAGCTATGAGGTGGGTTTGTGTTTTTGTGGTTTATGATTGGTGAGGCTGGATGTTAGTCATGGTCCTCAGGTGTGCATATGATACATGGTGTTACATTACTTAACACATGGCATTCATGCCTCGGGTGGTGCTGCAGGGCTGCCTCTGTCGGATGCACATACTACACTCCCTGTATGTTTGGAAGCAGGTTGTGTCATGTTAGGCATCCCTGTTACTGTATGAGTGAGTCAGAGCGGGTATCAGTCCCAGTGTTCCTACTGACCAAGCATATGTGCTATGCGTTGCCTCTTTTCCAAGGCCAGGGCATACTGGGCACGCCTCCTTCTGCCTACTGGGACAAGGTCAGGTTGTTCCTCCTCCAAGTCACCCCCTGCCTGTGGTGGCCTTGGCAATGGTGGGGGGATGTTTGGCCCAGCCCTGTGCTGGTCCTGCTGCAGCTGTTTCCACAGGATCATATTATGTAGCATAGCACATATCATGATCATTTGGGTACATGTAGTTGGTGTGTACTGCAAAGCTCCACCAGACGTGTCCAGACACCGGAACCGTGACTTGAGCAGCCCAAACACACGCTCTATGATATTACGTGTTTGTGCGTGTGCCTCATTATGGCATTCCTGTTTGGGTGTGTGTGCATTTCTGATGGGTGTCATCAGCCACGGCTCAAGTGCATAACCAGCATCCCCCACTAGGTGTCCGTGTAGGAAGTCCCCATTGGCAAATGATTGGTACAGCTGCGTCAGATGCCAGATGTGGGAATCGTGGTAGCTCCCAGGGCAGCCAGCACACACATTCATTATTATGCCCTGGGCATCACACACGACCTGGCAGTTGATAGAGGGGTATCCCTTGCGGTTAATGTAGACTCTACCCCGCTCACCGGCTGGTGCCTTGATGCGTATGCGTGCAGTCTATTGCACCCAGCACCTCAGGGTATCCCGCTATTTGCTGGAAGAGACGCATATTGCTGGCCACAACCTCACGGTCATTAGGGACATATATATGATCACTGACATGTGGTGACATGGCATCCAGGAACTGGTGCAGTACCCTGGAGGCTGATGCCTGTGATATCCCCATCATATCGCCAGTTGGTCTCTGGAAGGTACCTGTTGCTAGTATTCTTAGGCCAACACATACCTTGGTTTCCACTGGGATGGGTTACCCTCTGTTGGTTCTGTGTGAGGCGTGGCCTGCACAGCTCAACAATCTGCTGCAGGAGCTCTCTGTCCACTCTATAGCGCTCTACTATCTCCAGCTCATGTAACCCATGGTAGGTGACCCTGGGCCTGTATACTCTTCTCCTTCTCCTCACTCTGGGTTGTCTGTCAGCATCTGCATTATCACCACCCTCAGCAATTCGCCTATGTCTGATCATAACAGCTATGGCAGCCCCTAGCATTTCTGCTCTGAGTTCAGCTTTTTTTCAGTTTTCAATTCTGATAGCTTAGTTTCTGGCAGTATCTCTTGTGAGAAACAGCCTGCACTGCTCTCTGTTGTGTTTTAAGTGCTGGGTTGGGTTTCTAGTCTGCCTGTGTAATTGCCTGCTTCCAATTGTTTCCACCAATTAACTCCAGCAGTATTCCCTGGCAGTTTCCCTGTATTTTGGTTATTTCCTGCTTCCTCTCTGTTTCCTGAGGGGGAGCAATGTGCACACCAGCTTAAACACGCTCACAGTCACTTAAACGCACGCACACATCCTTACACGGTGTTAGCTAGGCTGATTCATGCTAAAACGCGCGCACACTGCCTTACACACGTGCACGCCCGTGCAAACCGTTGTAAACAGATTGCAACACGCTCCCACATGTAGAACCTGCCTCACACGCAGCACTGCACATGCACGATATCAAGAAACTTTGAGTGTAGGGATAGCGTATGCCCTCAATTTCTTCACTTTCCTAGTGTTCTGTTGGGACACACCTCCCTCCCTGATGTCTGTCTGTCATCTCTTACCTTACATTGCCCTCCAATCTGGTACATTTCTTTCTATCCTTCCCCATGATGTCACCTACCTCTTACTCTGTTCCTCCCCCTTCTCTAACTCTTACACTACTCAGAAAGTGCTCATTACCTATGTGGCAGTGTGATTCAGTATTGTAACCCTCATTTACATAGGATTGCCTAGTAATGCTTAGTTACATATCTTACACGGAGCTTCCCCTTGACAACCACTAAACGGAGGCCATATTGTTTTGCTCTGCAAGTCCCTCCATTGACATTTCATGTAATACATAAATCCCACAATTGTGGGCTTATAAGCTTCGGTTTTCAGTTTTAGGTAGCGCACCCGTTTGCTGGTGTGCGCTACAGTTAAACACATAAATCCCGTGAAAAAAAAAGTTATATAACTTTTTTGCAACACTTTCATGCCAATGGCCACATATTTGGCCATTGGCATGCTTATAACAAATGCACCCTTTATTTGGAGCTGACATAGCTCCGTTTTAATTGCAGAAATGTACTCAGTTGTCAGCTGAGTACATTTCTGCAACTGCGTCCGTTACACGGACTGGTTTGAGCTTTGGATCGCTCACATACCTCATTTGCATATCTTGGAGCTGCAAATGAGGTATTGAGCATTTCCACTCCGTGTAAGAGGCGTGTTAGCTGTCTCTTACACGGAGATTTGGGCTGTTGCTGAATCAGGAGGCTTACACGGAGGCTTACACTACTCTTAAACTCCGTGTAAGCCTTCCTGAATCTGGCCCCTTGACTTTACATATATATATATATATATATATATATATATATATATATATATATATATATTTTTTTTTTATATATATTTTTGGGCTTACTTCCTTGTATACATATACATACATACATTTAAATAATGCATATTCAGATAACATTAAAATAATGAAGAAAATGGTTGAATTATGGATAAGAAAGTATAATTAAGATACACATATAGAATGACCAAGAAATGTATTGAAGGCACATTATATATTATATATTCAGAATATCATAGAGAAGGCACTTTAAAAACTTTTAAATTCTTTTACAATACATCGTTTAGAACACTTTTTTAAAACCATTTGAAATGTTTAAATTTGTATTTTAGTATTTATTTAAATGTATTAACTTTCCCTTTAAACAGTGGTAATGTATTAAGTAAACGCAACTTAATGAGGGAATTAGTTAATTACGTTTATATTAGCGTTTGAATTTGAAAATGACGGGTTTTGAATGTTTGAGAAAGTTTGGCAGTAGCCAAACGAAAGCGCTTACGTACTGGTGTTTTATGGTATTACTTAATAAACAGAATTTTCGAAATACTGCGAGTGAATATTATCTCCGTGGTTCCTACCCCATTGTGCTTCGTTTTTCTTGGGTTCGTGTATTAGTGAAGTTGTTAATTAAATATATCGACTGCAAGATTGCACTACACCAAAGAAAATGGCAAAGTGAATGAGTGGCAAAAAGAGTAAACAAATATAAAATAAATTAATGAATTAATTAATGAAAATATGTTTTAATGTGCTGTATGGCTGCATGTCTAAAGTGAAGCCGAATCTCCATAACCTTTTTTTAAGCAAAAATTGCTCATCTGCCCATACTTTACAGTAATATACATCTCTCAGACACTTACCAGAATCTGCAACCTAATGCTAGCCATTTTCTTTGTTTCAGTGCAACATACAGTGTCTTAAAGCTATAACACCTCTTAAAACATTTACAGCACTTTTGTAATAGGCGTTTCGTAATTTCATCATTTAGAATTACAAACATTCAGCGTAGTGTAGTTTTGGCAATTTCATCTTGGTCTTGTGGTCTTCCTTATTTTGGAATTTTGGTGTGTAAAAGTAGATCCATCGATAGATATGTATGTATGTACGTATGTCAATTAACTGAAAGTTCATTTAATTGAAAATAATATGGTCAAGCCCATTTGGATGAAAATGCATTTAACAGGAAATCCATTTGACTGAAAACTCATTTGATAAAAAACTTTCTTCACAACAAATTTGACCCCCCCCCCCAGACACACACATGCACACACTCTTTTATATACTGACTTAATGGTTGCACAACCTCAGAGATAAGAAACAAACAAAAAAAATCACACACAGTGATTCATTGCTGGAGCAAAAACACAATCACCTACAAATCTGGGGGTACAACATCAAGCTGATCTTTGCAGTCCACAAATTCTCTTCTGGATTCACTTTTCCAATAACTCCTTTGATAAGAAATAACACTATCAAATACTTGCTGTGGACTTCTACATGTTTCTATCAAATGCATTTTCAGTCAAATGAATTATTAATCAAATGAGTTATTAATCAAGTGGGTTTGACCATTTGAGTTTCAATGAAATTAACTTTCACTGAAATGGCACGGCCCCATATATATATCTATTTATATATATATATATATATATATATATATATATATATATATATATATATATATATATATATATATAAATATATATATGCATATATATATATATATATATATATATATATATATATATATATATATATATATATGGGTTTGCTTTGACACAGCAAAATTACAGTGCACCGAACTGCAATTTCACGATTCTGTTTTCATGAACATGCATTTATTTGAAAATGCACTTTCGTGAAAATCAGTCAGGCAAAGTGAAGTTGCCGGTTATGGGATCCTGTAGTGGCGCATATACGGTGTGTTTTTAGTGGTGTATGGGAGGAGAGGTTGTTGTTGTAAATCACGGTATAGTGGGGATAAGGACATTTTCCCTTTTCCCCACTCTAGTGTGATCTCAGAGTTTGTATATATATATCTATCTATATATATATATATATATATATATATATCAGTAGCAGGGTTGGGGAGTGCAGGGGGGCTTGCTGCCCCTGCTTACATGTGTTTAATGTCTTTTTTTTTCTGCTCAATTGATTTTCGTGAATGTATATTTTTGTATAAGCATCTATTTAATCTACCACATTTGGTGAATTATACAGATTGTCGGCAAGTGTGCAAGATCAACAATCCCTGGGTAGGGGAACATTCCCTTTCCCCAGGGATTGTGTAATCTTGGAATTAAAACATATAGTTAGCTGGTGGTGTGCAGGGTGCAGGGGGCTGCAAAACAATATTGCAGGTGCCAAGGTTCTTCCTCTTTGCATGCGTATCAGGTAGTTGATGGTCCAGTTTTTTACTTTCAGTGGTTTAACTTCAGGATGTTAATGTACATTTTAGTTGACCAACTGAAGGTAACTCAGAAATAGATAGACTGATACATAAATATAGAAATAGAGATATCAATTTGAACTCCTATAGCAAAGGGAATATCATGTATGTCTGATGTGTTACAGTCTATGTCTGTGTAATAAAAAATGTTTAGTACTCTTTGGAATTTTTCCCTGTAGGATGTTCACATCAACAGGGAGCAGTCATTTAATTCCCATAACACTTACATACTGCCCCAAGGGAAACTACTACATTTCTGAGTTGTCATGTAACCTGATGTTGTCTTAGTAATGCTTTATGACTAAGGCTTTTCATTATCACATTTGACCCCCTCACATAATCCTATTCCCTGCAGTAAACAAAAATCCTTGATTTGCTATAGTGAACACCTGGTTAGATTTCCTTTGTTGTTGTCATTTTCTCTATCAACAGAAAGTCTTTGCTCCACATACTCCTGCATGCATTTGCAAAAGGGATAATAGCATTGTCTGATGCTCCAGTATTTTGTTATGAAATTGGCAGTATTGTTATCATACTGTTCTCATGCAACCGATTTCTTTACAAGCATAATAATGTTATTCCACTCACACAAACCTATGTGTTTTCTCACATTGAAAGTAGCAACAGTTTTATCATGCATTATAGTCTAGTCAAGAATTCTTCAGTTAATTTCCAGTGGGTTTATTTTTATGTCACTAGAAACCCATTGCATTATTTTTTCCACATCCACATCTGATGTTACCATTTCCCCAGCATGTTTCACATTATACATAGTATGACTGGATTTTCCTGGTAAAGTTAATATGTGTACATGTTTGTGCATATGCACATGTGTGTTTGTGTGTATTATAGAGAGAGAGAGATGCTCATGATGATAAGGTATCTACAATATATTAAAAACTGGATACAAATTGAATCTAAGCATTTCAGTTAATGGCCTATACCACACTGATTCACAATACAACACAAAAATGCAATAGTCTTCCTTTAGGGAATACATAAGTATTATATGAGTTGAAGAAAAGCTTTATTCTTTAAAATAGTCCATTTGGATCAGTTCTGTAACTTGATTAATACATTTACTTACATGCAGATGTGTTGATGTGAGTTAGTGCCAGCGATGCCAGGAGGAGTAGGGCAGTGGATGTGCAACATATGCCAGCACAGCTAGTTGGAGTTTTGTAAAGACTTATATGTCACTTGTATAGCAAACTGATTTGTACAGGTGCTTGGGTTGAAAATGTATTTGTAAAGTTTATGTTAAAAAAATGGACCAACAGTGCATCCTGCTGGAAAGAAAAGAAATACACATGTATGTCAGACTGTATTGTAACTGTGGAAATAAATACATTGCAATAAAGGATACTGGAAGAGAAAAGGTTAATCTTAGTCCAGCTGTCTTTGAAAAACAACCTGGAATTAAATGACTTGGTATAAGCCATACAGATTGTATTTCACAGGTCTGAATGCAGCCAGAGATGCAATGTCTGTGAAAACAAGGACTAAGTATCCTGCTGTATTGTCCTTAGTGGTGAACTAATTGTTACTCTGGAAGGGTGGAACTGTTGAAATGGTTTTATAGCATCCAGATACTGTGACACAACTTAGCAAAGCACTACATGTGTGTATTGTGACACATATGTGCAAGATCCTGTCTCAGCTTATAGTAAATGGGTAGTGTGGAAACCACAGAGTCAGGTGACCAGATAAGATGTCATTCGGTAATCCAGCACTGAAATGATGCTTTAATACTAGATGAGACAGAAGTCTCAGGGCAGAATGCTTGTGAAACCTAACAAGAAAGAGCATTCACCCGCATCACCTTGCCTTGCTATGTTAAGTAAGTAAGAAACTAATTCCTTAGATCAGTCAGGACAATAGTGTGAGATTAGTTAAGTATTGTTTTTCTGTAGCTCTGTGAATCTTTCCATCTGTGTTTTTTTTTAATATTTCCTTTGAGTGAAACTTTGGTGTTTATTGTAAATAGATTTTCAGTATTTTCATCTTTTTATTATTTATTATTAGATATATCTAAACTTTTCATCGTGGCTGGTCTTTTTAGGAAATAGTTAACCTTTAACAGTAGTCATATTTATTTAGTGATGCTTTGGAAAGATGCTACCGAAAGTCTTGCTGCTCAGTCAACATTACTACTGGTATTAGTATTAATTTCACTCAGTGTTGTGTGTGTGTGTGTGTGTGTGTGTGTGTGTGTGTGTGTGAAAATCTAATCTCAAAGAGTATGGGCAGGATTCAGGAAGGCTTACACGGAGTTCAAGAGTAGTGTAAGCCTCCGTGTAAGCCTCCCGATTCAGGAACAGCCCAAACCTCCGTGTAAGAGACAGCTAACACGTCTCTTACATGGACTGGGCGTGGAAATGCTCAATACCTCATTTGCAGCTGAAATATATGCAAATGAGGTATTTGAGCGATCCAAGAAGCCCAAACCAGTCCGTGTAATGGACGTGTTAGCTGCAGAAATGTACTCAGCTGGCAACTGAGTACATTTCTGCAAAAATGAAAACGGAGCTATGTCAGCTCCAAATAAAGGGTGCATATGTTTCATTAAGCATGCCAATGGCCAAATATGTGGCCATTGGCATGAAAAAGTGTTGCAAAAATATTATAAATAACTTTTTTTTTTTCGTGGGATTATGATGTTTAACTGCAGCGCACCAGCATAAATGGGGTGCTACCTAAAACTGAAAACCAAAGCTTATAAGCCCACAATTGTGGGATTTATGTATTACATGGAATGTCAATGGAGGGACTTGCAGACCAGAAACAATATGGCCTCCGTTTAGTGGTTGTCAAGGGGGGGAAGCTCCGTGTAAGACATGTAACTAAGCATTACTAGGCAATCCTATGTAAATGAGGGTTACAATACTGAATCACACTGCCACATAGGTAATGAGCATATTCTGAGTAGTGTAAGAGTTATAGAAGGGGGAGGAACAGAGTAAGAGGTAGGTGACATCACGGGGGGAATGATAGAAATAAATGTATCACATTGGAGGGCAATGTAACGTGACAGATGACAGACAGACATCAGGGAGAGAGGTGTGTCCCAACAGAACACTAGGAAAGTCAAGAAAGAGAGGGTGCACACTATCCCTACACTCAAATTTCTTGAAATACGTGCATGTGCACGTGTGCGCGCATGTAAGGCAGGTTCAACATGTGGGAGCGTGTTGCAAACCATTTACAACGGTTTGCGCGGGCGTGCACGTGTGAAAGGCAGTGTGCGCACGTTTTAACATGAATCAGCAAAGTTCACACCGTGTAAGGATGTGTGCGCACGTGTAACACTGTGTAAGCATGTGTGCGCACGTTTACGTGACTGTGAGCGTGCTTAAACTGGTGTGCACATAGCTCCCCTTGAGGAAACAGAGAGGAAAAGGAAACAACCAAAATACAGGGAAACTGCCAGAGGATACTGCTGGAGTTAATTGGTGGAAACAATTGGAAGCAGGCAATTACACAGGCAGACTAGAAGCCCAACCCAGCACTTAAAACACTGTAAGGAGCAGTGCAGGGTGTTTCTCACAAGAGATACTGCAAGAAAGTAAGCTATCAGAATTGAAAACTGAAAAAAGCTGAACTCAGAGCAGAAATGCTAGGGGCTGCCATAGCTGTTATAATCAGGCATAGGCGAATTGCTGAGGGTGGTGACAATGCAGATGCTGACAGACAACCCAGAGTGAGGAGAAGGAGAAGAGTATACAGGCCCAGGGTCACCTACCATGGGTTACATGAGCTGGAGATAGTAGAGCGCTACAGAGTGGACAGAGACCTTCTGCAGCAAATTGTTGAGCTGTGCAGGCCACGCCTCACACAAAGAACCAACAGAGGGGAACCCATCCCAGTGGAAACCAAGGTATGTGTTGGCCTAAGAATACTAGCAACAGGTACCTTCCAGAGACCAACTGGTGATATGATGGGGATATCACAGGCATCAGCCTCCAGGGTACTGCACCAGTTCCTGGATGCCATGTCAGCACATGTCAGTGATCATGTATATTTCCCCAATGCCCGTGAGGTTGTGGCCAGCAATATGCGTCTCTTCCAGCAAATAGCGTGATACCCTGAGGTATTGGGTGCAATAGACTGCACGCACATACGCATCAAAGCACCAGTCGGTGAGCGGGGTAGAGCCTGCATGAACCGCAAGGGATTCCCCTCCATCAACTGCCAGGTCATGTGTGATGCCCAGGGCATAATAATGAAAGTGTGTGCTGGCTGCCCTGGGAGTTACCACGATTCCCACATCTGGCATCTAACACAGCTGTACCAATCATTTGCCAGTGGGGACTTCCCACATGAACACCTAGTGGGGGATGCAGGTTACGCACTTGAGCCGTGGCTGATGACACCCATCAGAAATGCACACACACCTGAACAGGAACGCCATAATGAGGCACACGCACAAGCACGTAACGTCATAGAGCATGTGTTTGGGCTGCTCAAGTCACGGTTCCGGTGTCTGGACACATCTGGTGGAGCCTTGCAGTACACACCAACTACATGTACCCAAATGAACATGATATGTGCTATGCTACATAATATGATCCTGCAGAAAAAGCTGCAGCAGGACCAGCATAGGGCTGGGCCAAACATACCCCCACCATTGCCAAGGCCACCACAGGCAGAGGGTGACTCAGAGGAGGAACAACCTGACCTTGCCCCAGTAGGCAGAAGGAGGCGTGCCCAGTATGCCCTGGCCTTGGCAAAGAGGCAACGCATAGCACATACACTTGGTCAGTAGGAACACTGGGACTGATACCAGCTTTGACTCACTCATATAGTAACAGGGATGCCTAACATGACACAACCTGCTTCCAAACATGTACAGGGAGTGTAGTATGTGCATCCGACAGAGGCAGCCCTGCAGCACCACCCGAGGCATGAATGCCATTTGTCAAGTAATGTAACACCATGTACCATATGCACACCTGAGGACCCTGACTAACATCCACCCTCACCCATCACAAACCACACAAACACAAACCCACATTCATAGGTACCACAAGGGATAGGAACCTAGATGTAATTCTACCCAATGCCAGAAGTATAAACAGCAAGATGTGTGCAGTGTAACCGCACACAGTATAGAGGATGTACATATCAGTGCTGTAATAGACAACTGGGACAAAGCCCACACCAGCACCCTAAAACTACCAGGTCACACCTCATACAGGAATGTACATGTGCAAAAACATGGAACAAGCTACAAAAAAACGAGGGTGACTAGCAATAAATGTCATGGATAACCACACCCCCATGTTGGTACCACAACAAGAAGCAACATGGATTAGCCATGGTCAAATACCAATTGCTAAAACTGCCCACTACTAAATAGCTTGCTGCAGACCACTGTCCTAATAGCAGGAACTGCACCAGGCCTATTTTCATAGGTGCATAGGCTTATACTAGGCTATCTGCCCTAGGGCATATATAAGCCTAGCCCAGAGTTTTGTGGCTTCAGTTCTAAGGATAATATGCCCATTATGTCACTGTGCCTCTGTCAAGCAGTGACACTGAGGTTATCCCTGGGGTATACCTGCGATCACCCATCCATTGGTCATGATTTCTCTCAAACAAAGCCAGCGAGGTGCCCAGCCTCACATGTACCAGGATGATGTTCCACAGCATAGGGAGTCTCTCGGTGATGAATCTGTCCCTCCAGCATGCCCTATGAATAGCCGTGTTGAGGTTTAAGTCTCCTGCCCGTGTAGATCTGATGGTGTTAGAGGTTTTGAGGTGAAGCATATTCATTAATTCCGGGTTGGACATGGCCTAGTATGACAGGCACAGGCCACCTCTGAGCAGATGGTAGGTGACTGAATAGAGCTGGGGTTCCTGCAGTCAGGCAGCATAAGACATAAATTTGAGACCTTTTATCCGTCTGGTGAGCAATGTGTGGGGCCTGTCCAATTGCTGCAGGTGTTGGGTCAGAAACATTCCAAATGGGGCATTGTACTCAATCATTGGTCCGATGAGTGATGAGTACAGGGGAACAATGACCTCCCTTGATCTAGATGTGAATCCCTGCATGATGAGGTGGGCAATGTAGAAGGTCTTCCCAACTACTTTGGCAACGTGGGTGTCAAACGAAAGGTTACTGTCAACCTGGGTGGCCAGATCCCTGATAACCTCTCCTGTGCTTAGAGGAGTAACACCTATATGGGAACTAGGGGTGACCTTGTTCTTCCCAAAGGGTATGACTATGCATTGTTTAGCGTTTAACTGTAGGCCATGGCTCTGGCACCAGTTATCCATTTCTATGAGACCTGTCTGAAGGATGTCCATGTCAGATGGGTTGTCAACTATGGTTCCCAGTTAGCAGTCATCTGCAAACCTTGTCAGCCATAATCCTCCTGTGTTTGCTTGTACATCTGAAAAGTAGATGCCGAACAAAAGTGGGCCCAGGACTGAGCCCTGTGGGACACCACTTGTGACAGGCTTTGAGTGTGACATGGTGCCAGCAACCTTGACTCTGTGGGTGCTGTCACTTACCAATTTGTAACCCATCTTGTGACGTATGGGTCTACATTTAAGCTGGTGAGTTTGTCAGTGATACCCGAGTGGGGTATTGTATCGAAAGCCTTTTCCAGGTCAAGGCAGGCTGTGTGGACTGCTTTGCCCTCGTCAATGGCCTTGGTGACCATTCTGAAATAGTCAACCAAGTTTAAAAGGCATGATCGCCCTTGACAAAGCCAAACTGGGTTGGATCCAAAGTCTGCAAGTCCCCTATGTCTTCATTCATGAGTTCCATTATGATCCTCTCCATAGCTTTGCAGACCAGGCTTGTCAAGCTGATGGGACGGTAGTGTCCGGGGTCGGTGGAGGCACCACCTTTGTGAAGTGGGACCACCGTTGCCGTACGCCACTCCTTGGGTACGTATCCTGAGGTGAGGCCAAGATTAAACAGCTGCCTGAACTGCGGGTTCAATTCCTCATTGAGTTCGTGGAGCCCACAACCGGGGACACCATCCGGTCCCATGGATGCTGTGTTTCACGCCTTGGATAGAGCAGTTCTCACCTGAGCATTTGAAATGTTTGGGGGGCTACAATCCCCTGGTATAGATATCCCTCCCTGTGGGGGGGGGGGAATATGCACTGAACCTGTCAGCCAGTATGTTGCCAATGTCTGTAGGTTCAGTGATCTTTACATCATTATGAACTAATCCTGAGCATATCTGGGAGTCACCTCCCAGGTTTCCAACATAGCTAAAAAAGGCCTCATGATTGTCTTCTGAGTCCTTAGCGAGTTTTCTGTAAAAATGTGCCCTGGATGATTTTATGGGAGATCTCAGTTCTTTACGCATAATGAGCAGGGGTGTCTTCCCTTCTATGGAATTTGCTCTACCGTGTAGTAGCACCTTCCTTCTGATGTAGAGCATGTTTATGGCTGGGGTCCACCAGACTGCACGCATGCCTTTGGTACAAAGAGTCTTTGTTTTGTGTGGGATTGCCTGATCCATGCAGTCCTGGAGGTGCTGGTAGTAGGCATTTGTAAGTGATTCAGCGGCTTGGGTAATGGTATCCGCTGGCTTGGGGGCCTTGAAAGAGACCACACCAGTCTTTAGAAGTGTGAAGTTGGCTTCTGAGAAGCTCTTCACTGTGGTGTTCTTTATCTGGGGTGGGGGCGGGATGTGGACTTCCAGTGAGATTAGTTTATGATTTGATCTCACCAATGATGGGTATACTTCTGGTGTTGAACATTGTGACCCCATGTTCGTGATGATGTGATCTAGTATGTTGTCACCTCTTGTGGGGATGGTGACTATTTGTTCCATGGCATTTGAGGTTATGAACTCTAGGAACCTTTGGCCTAGAGTGTTGGGGCTTGATTAGGGCTTGATTAGTGATCCCAGGCTATATTGGGATAGTTGAAATCACCCAGTATGATGGTGTTTGGAGATACATTTATCCCCTCCAGTGTTTTCAGGAAAGCTGTGTGAGGTTCCTGAGTTTGAGAGGGTGGCCTGTAACCTGCTACAAACCGCTGAGCAGTCTTGCCTATGGTTAATTGCACCTGGATGGTCTCCGATGCATCGTGTGTTGCCACCAACCTTGAGGTGAGGGTGTCCTTGATGAATATGGACACCCACTCTCTGCCACCAACCTTGAGGTGAGGGTGTCCTTGATGAATATGGACACCCACTCTCCTTTCATGGTGTCGTCCGGATTTTGGGACCGGAACGCATGATATGAGGTAACACCTGATACTGCTGGGGTGCTGTCAGGAGCCTTGAACCAGGTTACAGTCACAGCACAGACATCGATGTTCCCCATACTGAGAAGGGCTTCGAGTGCGTGCATCTTGAGGTTGAGACTTCTGGCATTGAGCAGCATCACCCTTAGTTTACTTCCTTTTTTGTGTTCTAGGGTGGTAGGTTTAGAATCTGAGCCTTGCCTAAAAAAGGCACAATGGGGGTTTCAAGAGCCTGAGCCAAATTCCGGAAGCCCAGGAGTGACAGGTGCAAGCCGTCCCCTGCGAATCAGTGTGGCTTGTCCAGCATGTCATCCCAGGCAGACAGACATTGAATCCCCTTTGAATGACACCATAGATTAAGCCAACTATTACAGCTGATCATCTTGTCTCTGTATTGTGGCATCATTCTTGGTGAAGGTAGGATACTGCTCAAGGTCAGGGTCATACCTGCCTGGGCTACATAAGCAGAGAGATCCTCTATGTCTCTTTTCATGTAGTCCAGGGAGGTACATCTCAGGTCGTTCACACCAGCATGGACAATGACTGAGTCATACTTGTACTTGCAGTTGAGTGACCTGAGTGCTTGCATTATGTGGTGGATCCCAGCGCCCAATAGGCAGGTTACTGTGACCTTCTCCTTACTCAATCTGGTGAGCGGGACGTCAGTGTCTCTGACTATGGAGTCACCTATGAGGAGTGTGTCTGGCATTGTGTTTGGCCTTAAAGGCTGTGAATGTTTGGCACACTGACTCTGTGGTCTATGTGTTGCATGTGCTGTGCCCTGTGGAGGCAGTTGTTTGGGTGTCTGCTGTGGTGGCCTCTGCTGGTATGGTAGATCTGTGATCAGAGCCTCCGAGTATGTCTTTGTGTGTTTATGTGTATGGTTTGAAGTTGTGATAGTGCTATGTGAGACTGGGTTTGTGGTCTGTGTGTGTGGTCACCTTCTCCTCCTCTCTGGTCCTGCCAGTCCTATGTTGAGAGAGCTCAGCCTCCAGGTTGGCTATATAGTTGCATCTCTTGCATGCATTTGTGTTTTGTGGGAGAAGGAGAGGGTTGTCTGTGTACATGCGTCAATTGTAACATTGCCTCAATATTCCCAGGTTCACCAGCTGAGCAGGAGAGGACACTAGCAACTGATCCCTTGACATGCCAGAAGGAATAGACAACAAACTGTTGGAAGACAGGAAGATATCAAGCCCCCCAAACCACATTATATCGCTTGACTGACAATGCCTACACATACACCATAGTGTCATAGTTGCATAGTTTACTACTAGGCTATCTGCCCTAGTGCATTTATAAGCCTAGCCATAGTGATGTGGCTATTGCCACCCCTTATAGTGGTAATACGTGTACAGAATAGATTCCGAATAATGTGCCTCTCACTTAGTAGTGACACATTATGACCCCCGTACATAACTGAATACATTGACTGTGCCTCTGTCTAGTAGTGACACAGGGAGGACCCCTGCGGTAAAACTACAATACGACATCCAGTTGTTCAGACTTCTCTTGAAGAGAGTCAGTGAGGAACTCTGTCTAACATGAACTGGGATACTCTGCTAGAGTGTGAGATGCCTGTGAGTTATGACTCTGTCCCCCAGCATGTCCTATACATGTATGTGCTGAGGTTCAAAACTTCAGCTCCCATGCTTCTGGTGGATTTGGATTGCTTGCAGTGGAGCATGACCACCACATCCTGATTGGACATGGTCTTGTATGTCAGGCATAGGCCACCTGTAAGTATGCGGTATGCCACTGAATAAAGCTGGATTTCCTTTAGTCTGGAAGCATATGACATGTGTTGTACACCCCTGATCTCCTTGGTAAGGTACTTTTGGGGTCTCTCCAGCTGTTGCAAGTGCTGGGTGAGGAACATACCAAATGGGGCTTTGTATTCAATCATGGGCCTGATAAGGGAGAAGTATAGTGGTACAATGACCTCCTGTGATTTGGATGGAAAACCCTTCCTGATAAGGTGGGCAAGATAGAAAGTCTTTCAAACCACTTTGGCAACATGGATGTCAAATGAGATGTCACTATCTACATGTGTCCGCAGGTGTCTGATTTGTATTCTGTGCTCAGTGGGTTGCTGTTCCTACCAAAGGGGATGACCACACATCAGTTGCAGTCAGTTTCAGGCCATGATTCCGGCACCAGCTAACTGTCTTTGTGATGGCATTCTGTAGGATGTGTGTGCTGGCTGATGTATTCGCATATGGTGCCTAGGTTGCAGTCATCTGCAAACTTTGTCAGCCACAACCCTCCTATGTTTGCTTTCACATCTGAAAAGTAAATGCCAAATAAGACGGGTCCCAGACAGATCTTTGTGGGACACCACGTGTGACTGGCTTTGAATCTGACAAGGGCACCTGCAATGTTGACGTCATGGGTTCTGTTTCCTAGCCATTTTGCAAACTATCCTGTGACATATGATTTGATATTTCAGCTGTTGATCTTGTCTACGATGTCTGAGTGGGGTATTGTGTCAAAGGCCCTGGCCAAGTGCAGGTAGGCTGTGTGGACCACGTAGCCCTCATCAATGGCCCTACTGACAGTATCAAAATAGTCAAACATGTGCAAAATGCAGGATCTGCCCTGTACAAAGCTGAACTGGGTGGGATCAAGGGTCTGTAGGTCACCAATGTCTCTGTTTAAGAGCTCCATAATGACTCTTTCCATAGCTTTGCAGACAAGGCTGGTTAAGCTTGTGTGGTGGTAGTCCCCAGGGTCTGTGGAGGCATCTCCTTTGCGGAGTGGGACCACTGTTGCTGTACGCCAGTGTTCAGGTACATATCCTGTAGCAAGGCTAAGGTTAAATAGCATTTGTATATACGGGTTTAGCTCCTTCTGGAGTTCACATAGCACGCAACTGGGGATACCATCAGGTCCCAATGATGCTGTGTTCTTGTCTTTGCTGAGTGCGGCTCTCACATGGACATCTGAGATGACAGTGAGGTTACATTCATCTGTGATAACTATCTTCTGTTGGGGGTGAGGGAGGGAAAATTGCACTGAACCTGTCTGCCAGAATGTTGCCAATATCTGTCAGGTCACTGAAATATATGTTGTTGTGTACCAACTCAGAGCATATCTGAGGGTTCCCACCCAGGTGTCTGACATAACTGAAGAAGGCAGTGTGGTTATCTCTACTGTCTTTGGTGTTTATGTCTCAAAGTTGACCTTGGATGTCTTTATGAGAGAATGTAGCTTTTTACTAGTGCTGCTCACAGCCGCCTTCCCTTTAGGAGATGTAGCTCTGTCTTGCATTAGTATCCGTCATCTGTTATACAGTCTGTTTATGGCTGGGGTCCATCAGACAGGCCACATTCCCTTGGTGGAGAGGGTCATGTTTCTATTTGTGATTGCATGGTCCATGCTATCTCAGAGATGTCCGTAGAAAGTGTCTGTGAAGGAGTCACCATTGTGTGTTGTGGTGTCCACTGGCCCAGTGGGCTTAACGGATACCATCTCAGTCCAAAGAAGAGTGGAGTCAGCTTTTGAGGTGTATGTCACTATACTCTTTGTATTATACTAGCACTGACACAAGTTTAGACAATTTCCCAGAATCCATCAAACAAAACGGACATGCAAAATGTAACACTTCCACAAGAGGGGTAAGCATACTGGATGTGATAATCAGAAATATGTGTACTGGATGCCAAGATGAGAAGTGTATCCCTCACTGGTAAGACCAGCCCATAGAGTAAGCACACTGTAGTTACACATCACGACCCCAGTCCCTGGCCAGACTACCACAGTGAAACACATGTATAAAGCATAGCTTGCACCCCTACAAACCAATGTGGAATCCATGAAAAGCCCTGTGCAGGTCCAGAATATGGGACACACTGCAGAACATGTTATACAGGCATACCAGGAACACAGCCAAGAGTGCTTGGAGTCTGCAATCACAAACAACAAGACACAATGCCATACACCCAGGCATCTGGCATGCTGGACACCATAAATTACTAAACCATTGAAGAGAATGAGGAAGCTACCACATGATAGATCTAACATGAAAAGTGAAGTAATCAGTGATCACTAGTATGGCAATAAAATGTGTCCACACATACAATCCACTAAGGCCAGGCAAAACAAGTAGAATCTGTGAATCCAGTGGCAATGTGACACCTGTCCTAAGTACACACACAACAACAACTCACCCCAATAAATACAAATGTATGTGATAGACGCAACCAGGTAGCCAAACCGGGGCCTGAGCACCCCCAAATCAGTACTGTCAAAACTAGACAGGAGGACAAGGTAACCACATACACCACAAACCCAGTCCCACATAGACCTACAACGACTGTAAACCAAACACATAATCACAAAAACATTCCCAGAGGCCCTAATTACAAACACACAACACCAACACAAGCCTCCAAAGCAGACACCCAATAAAACAAACTCCAGACATAGCACATGTAACACATAGTACACAAAGCTGGTGTGCCAAACAGTCACAGGACAAAAGGAGCAACAACATGCCTGATACAGTTGTAATAGGTGACTCCATAGTGAGACATGCTGCTGTCCCAGGGATGGCTTGCACCTGTTACCCATGAGCATCTGGATATTGCCTAAGGCTTTTGCAAACTACAGAGATCCTCCCATAGGCAAGGCCAAAAAGAGCAACCCACCACCATAGAAAACAAAACTGGAAAGAAACAGAAGGGTAATGCTGATCAATGCCAGATGTGTAAACCTCAATATGCATGCTCCTGAGGCCCTCCCCAGTATGGAGAACATTGATGTCAGTCCAGTGATACACACCTGCTGCAAGCCTCGTGACAGCACACCGACACTACCAGGTAATACCACATATCATGTGTTATGGCCACAAAACCTGTAACAAAACATAAAAGGAGGGTGAGTATCCATATTCAGCACAGACAGCCATACGTCCAGTTAACCGACAATGCCTATGTCATTGCAGTCCACCCATGTGCAACTACCTGTACGCAAGACTGCTGTACAGTCTGTATCATGCTACAGACCACACTCTCACACACAGGAACCCCACCCCACTGTCCTGAAGACAGTGGACAGAATGAATGTACCACCAAATACAAAACAAGGTACACACAAATTACCACATAGGTGGTAAACCATTATGTGTGGAAGGAGTAATCAGGGACCTAGTGACACAAGTGGACAGTCCCCTGTCATGTGACAGCCACATCGCCAATTTGTCTAGGAAGACTGTCTATATTGGACACTGTATCATGAAAGGAGTCACATCTACGTCAACAAAGGTCATTGTGCCCCTATACTGTTCCCCTATCAGACCATATTGTAATACAATGCCTCATTTGGGATGTACATTACCTGGCACCTGCAGCAGTTAGAAAGACCTCAAAGGTACCTCAGCAAGAGTCATAAAGGGTCTCAACTATATCTCATATGCCACCTGGCCATAGACACCACAGCCGAATGCAGTCGCATACTGCCAACACAGAGGCATTGTATGTCTGTTGTACACGTCCATGTCCAACACAGAAGTAATGGACATGCTCCACCCCAGAAAACCCAAAGCCATCGGAGCTGTGTGAGTCAGAGATGTCAACCTTAACACATAATCAAATAGGATGTGCTGGAGGGACAGATACCTAACCCTGAGTCACTCCACACCCTGGAACAGAATACCACTACATGTTAGGCAGAGACCCTCACTGACACTCTTCAACAGGAAGTTAGCAAAATGGATGGATAATTGTAGATGTACACTGGGGGTCTTTACTGTGTCATGTCCAGACAGAGGCACAGCTAAGTAAATCATAAGTGGCCATAATATCCACATAGCAAGGGGTGGCAAAAGCCACACACACTGTGGCTATGCTTACAAATGCCCTAGGGTGGATAGCCTAGTATGAACCCATGAACGTACTATGATACAAATTGTACGGAACACTAAGGATAACTCCAAGGCTGCTGCAACTGATGGTAGTAAGCGTGTTGTGAATTCCTGGATATGCTGTGGATCACACAAATATTACAAACAACATACCAAACACACACACGTATTGCTAACATACATCCTGACAGGTGCAGTGTAACCCCCCCCCCATAATGCCAAATATCTTTCCCAGCAGATCGCTGCCTCCCTGACATTATGTCAGCCTTACCACAGGATATGTACCCAAAGAGCAGTGTACAACAACAGTGGGTGTTCTCACGAAAGGTGTCACCTGAATGGATACTAAAAACAACCACCACAGATTCCTGAGAAGCTTGGTCTGCACAGCTATGGTAAGGATCAGCATGTACCGCAGACATAACAATATTGGGGATCTATTGACACCCGACCCTAGCCAGTGTGGGTTTATGAAGTGCAGACCCCATCCCTAAACATGTGTGACTCAGTTGAAACAGTGATTGAGGTCACTGATGAGGGCAATGTGACCCACACAGTGTAGCTGGACCTTGCAAAGCCTTCCATACAATACCCTACGTGTTCAATATAGATATGCTCACCAGCTTAAATATACACACCGATGTCACTAGAGGTGTTGCAAACCAGATCAACGACAGAACTGACATGGGCAGACATGCTGTAGCCATGTCAGACTACAAACCACATATAACAGGCATCCCGCAAAGCTTGTTCCTGGGACCTTTCCCGTCTGGTATATATGCCCCATAGGTACAGGCCAACATGTAAGGACTGTGCTTGAACATGTTTGCAGAGGACTACAAACCGCCTAACATATCTGACACTCCAGCTGACACAAGCGTCCCACAAAAGGGCCACATAGAAACAGACAACCGGTGCCATAGCCATGTCAGCATGTGAAATGGAGACAACTGTATAGTCAACCTCTGTGGATATACAGTAAGTGACCACCAATTACCACATAGGTGTTAACCCATTACATATATCACATGTAATGTCGGACCTGGGTACACATGGGGATAGATATCCTGCATAGGACAAACATGTGGCTGTAGTGTTAACAGAAACAATCCATATACCAACCTAATCATGAAGGTTATGACATCTAGATAAGGGGAGGTCATTGTGGTTCTGCAGTTATCCTTCATCAGCATTACAAATGACCACAACAGCCCCTGTGGGGTGTACCTCAGCAGACATCTCCATCAACTGTAAAGTCCACAACAGTACCTCACCAGGAGTATCAAAGTGCTTGAACACATATAATGTGTTGCCTGATTAAACAGAGTGCAACTCCACACACTGCCATGCTGGCCACCCAGACGCAAGCTGTGCCTGATGTAGAAAGCCATGTCCAAGCTGGAATCAATGAACATGCTGCACCTTGTACAATATGAATGGCAGTGAGCTATGCACATGAGGGACCTGAACCCCAGCACTGACATACATAGGACAAGCTGTACTGCATTATCCATAACACAGAAGCCACCCCCACGCATGAGTAAACTACCAGTACAGGTTATCCATAGAGTCACTCATTGATTCTCCTCAACAGGAATCTTAATGAGTTGATGGGAGACGGTAGGTTTACCCTGGGTATCAATGTTATGTCACAGGTAGAAAGAGGCACAGTATACTACACAAGACATATGTCATGGCAAACTACACTTACAATGTGTCGAAGGATAACACACTCTCAGACTAGCATTAGAAATGGCCTAGGGCACATCGGTAGTGTTTGCCAATGTACACCTATGTTGTGGAATACACTACTGATGTTGGATGAGGCTGTTGTAAGTAGTTCATATCCGAACATAATGCAACATGGTCAGATAGGTTCATAGGTTTATACTAGGCTATCTGCCCTAAGGCAGGTATAAGCCCAGCCCAGAGTTTTGTGGCGTACGCCACCCCTTATATGGAAACAATACTGTGCCCATTAGTTTGTCATTCCTCTGTCCAGCAGTGGCACAGAGACGGTCCCTGGGGTAAACCGATGATCTCCCATCCACAGGTAAAGATTCCCCTTGAACAGAGCCAGTGAGGTGCTCTGCCTCACATGGACCGGGATTGTATTCCACAGCATAGGGAGTCTCTGAGTGATAAATCTATCCCTCCAATATGTCCTACTTATATCCCTGCTAAGGTTTAAGTCACTTGCCCTAGTGGTTCTGGTGGATTTGGCAATTTTGAGGTGGAGCATGTCCATTACTTCCTGGTTGGACATGGCCTTGCATGTCAGGCACATGTCACCTTTGGAGTGTCTTCAATCTGGCAGCATATGACAGATGCTGGAGACCCTTTATCCTTTTGGTGGGGGACTTTTGGGGTCTCTCTGATTGCTGCAGATGTCAGGTGAGATACATCCAGAATGGGGAATTGTACTCGATCATTGGTCTGATAAGTGCAGAGTACAGGGGAACAATGACCCCACTCGATCTGGATGTGAATCCCTTCCTGATCAGGTGGGCAATGTAGAAGGTCTTTCTAGCCACGTTAGCAACGTGAGTGTCAGGAGAAAGGCCACTGTTAACCTGGGTCCCCAGGTCCATGATAACCTCCTCTGTGCTTACAGGATTGCCACCTATATGGTAGCTTGGGGTTACCTTGCTTTTCCCGCAGGGTATGACTATACATGTTTTGGCATTTAACGTCAGGCCATAGCTCTGGCACCAGCTATCAGTGTCCGTGAGTCCCTTCTGAAGGATATCTGTGTCTGATGCACTGTCCACTATGGTGCCCAGTTTGCAGTCATCTGCAAACCTTGTCAGCCAAAGTCCTCCCATGTTGGCCTGTACCTCTGAGAAGTAGATGACAAACAATAGGGGGCCAAGGACTGAGTCCTGCGGGACACCACTTGTGAACAGCTTGGAGTCTGACATAGCGCCAGCAACTCTAACCCTGTGGGTCCTGTCCTTAAGCCAGTTCGCAACCCATCTTGTGACATATGGGTTTACATTTAGGTTGGTAGGTCCTTCTACAATACCCGAGTGGGGTATTGTGTCGAAAGCCTTTGCAAGATCAAGGTAGGCTGTATGGACTGCCCTTCCCTCAGCAATGGCCTTAGTGACTGTTTGGCAGAAGTCGACCAAGTTCAAAAGGCATGATCTGCCCTTGACCAAGCCAAACTGGGACGGGTCCAATGTCTGCATGTCCGCTATATCTTTGTTTATGAGCTCCATTCTGATCCTCTCCATAGCTTTGCAGACTAGACTTGTTAAGCTTATGGGGTGGTAATTACAAGGGTCCATAGAGGCACCGCCTTTGTGCAGATGTGCACAACTGGACCCTAACCAGGCTGTTGTGCACACTATGAAAATGTAAAGCAGTGATAGGACTAAAGCCCAGGATACTGACCACCACAGTGAAAGTACTGAACCACTACACTATACAGTACTACAGTGTTAGGTCAGTATGAACGGATGTTGACAATTGTGTGCAAAGTAACCCATGCAAAACCTGCAGGCACAGTATACTCCCTGTTGTGTTCACACAAAAAGCATTTGGACAGTAACTACACAACATGGCACAGAACACACAACCATAAACTGGAGGTATTTGTTGAAGGTCACACTCATCCACAAATGTGATGGGCTGCAGAGTTCAACATATGGAAAGCTCACACTGGGCATGCTCACACACTTAGATAAATGAGACATCTTTCACACAACATGCCATGGGAAGGCTGAACAGGGCATGCTCACACACTTAGTCCAAATGTTACTCTTAGCAACTGAGAAAACACACCAGAGGATGCTCATTCCCCTTTCTAGACACTGATCATGTCAGCACCCTATAAGGATATCAGGAGAAAAAGAATCTCCCAATAATCCGAATAGCGTGCTCAGCTAATGCATCCGTCTTTAGTGTCATAACACAGTTAGGTAGGGGTTTGAATCCAGCAAGTGGCAAGTGTGCGTGAAGGGGGGTAAGTGTGTATGAAAGGAGCATCCCTTTTGGCAACCGTGTAAACACACCACAGGATGCTCATTCCACTTTCTAAACTCTGATGATGTCAGCACCCTATAAGTATATCAGGAGAAAGGAAGTCTTTCAGTAATGTGAATAGCGCGCTCTGCTAATGTGTCCATTTCTAATGTCATAACATAATTAGGCAGGGGTTTGAATCCAGCAAGTGTGAAGGGGGTAAGTGTGCATGAAAGTAACATCCCTTTTGGCAACCATGTAAACACACCACAGGATGCTCATTCCACTTTCTAAACTCTGATGATGTCAGCACCCTATAAGTATATCAGGGGAAAGAAAAACTCCCAGTAATGTGAATAGTGCACTCTGCTAATGCGTCTGTCTCGAGTGTTTTAACATAGTTAGGTACTGGTTTGAATCCAGTAAGTGTGTATGAAAGGAACATCCCTTTTGGCAACTGTGTAAACACACCACAGGATGCTCATTCCACTTTCTAAGCTCTGATGATGTCAGCACCCTATAAGTATATCAGGGGAAAGGAAATCTCCCAGTAATGTGAATAGCGGAGTCTGCTAATGGGTCTGTCTCTAGTGTCATAACATCGTTAGGGGTTTGAATCTGGCAAGTGTGTGAGAAAAAAACATCCCTTTTGGCAACTGTGTAACACACCACAGGATGCTCATTACACTTTCTAAGCGCTGATGATGTCAACACCCTATAAGTATAGCAGGGGAAAAGAAACTTCTAAGTAATGCGAATAGTGCGCTCCGCTAATGCGTCTGTCTCTAGTGTCATAACATAGTTAGGTATGGGTTTGAATCTGGTAAGTGTGAGTGACAGAATTATCCCTTTTGGCAACTGGGAAAACACACTACAGGATGCACATACCCCTTTCTAGACGATATCACAATTATTTATGGCTTTTGATTACAGACATGCCACGTGTGTTTTGCCCACACAGAATGCCCATGTGTGTGGGTTGTCTCTCACAATAATGCATTACATTGATTAAACCAGTTATGGCAATGCACACATGATGTATGTGTGTGCCAAATACACATATGTACCTGTGACCTTCAATAGTTACCATGTGTCATGCCTGCCACATGTGAATACATGGTATTTGCACAGGGTAACATTATGACTGTGGTCTTCTGTGCAGGTGCTGCATGTGGGATATGTATATACAGTGTGAGATGTAGATGCTATCAGCCTAGTAGTGAGGGATACACACCTGGTCTGGGGCATATAGTCTACCTGCTGTTGATGAACAGGTGCTACATGTTTTCACCTGTTGTGGGAGTGGTAAGACGTTATTCCATAGCAATGCAGTGACCGCATGCTAAGAACCATCCAGCTAGGGTGTTGTAGCTACAGTAATTCATTAGCATTCAGTAATATGTCAGAATCCCTGGTGAGGGTCTGATGCCAACCAAGGTCAGGGTTCTACCAGCCTGTGTCTCTTGCTCAGTGATCCCTTCCATGTTCCCTATCATGTATCCCAGTGAGGACATCCCACATCAGCTGTGGTGGCATGGACAATGACTGAGTCATATGTGTCCATGCATCTGACTGACCTGTATGCTTGTGTTATGTGGTGGACCATAGTGCCCCATGAGCATATCACTGTGACCTACACCTTGTCCAGCCTGGTGAGCATGTCCTCACTGTACTGGACAATAAAGGTACCTAACACAACTGCAGCAGTAGTGTTGTATAGCTGTACAGACTGTGCTTGTTTGGCATACAGGATTTGTGTGCTATGTGTTATGCGTGCTGTGTGCAGGCCTAACGTATGCCTGTGTGCCAGCTGCAGAGGTGTCTGCCAGTCATGCAGGATGCTATCCTTAGGCTCCACGAATGGCCCGGTGTGTTTCCATGCTTGTATTGCTGTCAGTGTAGGTCCACATCAGACTGGTATTGCTATCACTGTAGTATTTCATGCCACCTGACAGGTTATGCCAGTACTGGGTTCAGAGTGCTTAGTCCACAGTTTGGCCATGTGTTTCCATGTCATACATGTGTTGTACATCCATGGGTAGGGGATAGGGTTGACTGTGTACATGTGGCAGCTGTGACATTACTACATGACTCACATATTCCACAACTGTACCATAGAGGTGACTGACAACTGACCTTTGCACATGCTACCATAGTATTGAGATAGCATTGGTGATTAATAGCACATAGGGCCAATGGTGAACAAGATACATAGGTCCATAGGTTCATACAGGGATGTCTGCCCAGGGCATTTATCCACCTAGCCAGAATGTGTGTGTCTTTCACCATGCATTGTAAATCTATCTTGCTATGCCCTTTTCCAAGGTTAGTATACTGTGCCTCTAACAGTGACACATAAGTGATACCCAAGGTAACCCTACAATGTCACATCCAGTCATTAATATCACTCTTGAAGATAGTCACTGAGTGACTCTGCCTAACCTCTATTGGGATAATATTCCAGAATGAAGGGAGCCTCTGAGGTATGAATGTGCCCCTCCAGCATGTCCTATGTATATCACTCCTGAGGTTCAAGTCTTTCCAGCATGTATCCTGATGGGATCTACATATTCTGAGGTGCAGCATGGCCATTAAGTGAGGGTTTGACATGGCTTTATATGTCAGGCACAGATTGCCTATGAAGAAGCAGTATGCCACTGAGTAGAGCTGCTGTTTCTTTAACCAGTCAGTATGTGGCATCTGTTGGAGCCCTTTGATCCTCTTGTTGAGGTACGTATGTGGTCTTTCCAGTTGCTGCAGGTGTCTGGCAAGGTGCATGCCGACAGGGTCATTATAGTCAATTATGGGCATGATGAGGGATGAGTAAAGGGGCACAATGTCCTCCCCTGATCTACATGTGGATCCCATCATGATGATGTGGCCCATATAAAATATTTTCCTAACCACTTTGTCCATGTTGTTGTCAAATGGTAGAATGCTATCAACCTGTGTACCCCAAGGTCAATAATTCCTTCGTCTGCACTTAATGGATTAACACATATGTGGTACTTTGTGGTCACCTTGTGTTTGACAAAGGGGATGACTATACGTTTTTTGTCATTCACCTTGAGGCCATGGCTGTGGCACAGGTCATGTGTATGCAAGAGGCCCTTTTGGAGGATGCGTGTGTTAGCTGGAGAGTTGATTATGGCGTCCAGTTTGCAGTCATCTGTGACTTGCTCAGCCACAGTACTTCCATGTTGGCCTGTACCTGTGATAAATATATAATGAACATGACAGCTCCCAGGTCTGAGCCTTGTGGCGCACCACTTGTAATTGGTTTGAGGCTGACATGGCCCCAGCAATTCTAACCATGTGTGTTCTGCCCTTGAGCCACTGTGCAATATCCATAGTGACATAGGGGTTAATATGTACACTGGTGAGCTTCCCTAGAATGCACAAGTGGGGTATTGTATCCAAAGGCTTATGCAAGGTCCAGGTAGGCTGTGTAGACCTCCTTCCCCTTGACAGAGGCCTTGGTGACTGTTTCGAAGAAATCAAACAGGTTTGAGCGGCAGGATCTGCCATTAACAAAGCCAAAATGTGTATGGTGACATGTCTGTAGGTCCCCAATATCTATATATGTGAGGTTCATGATGATCCTTGCCATAGCTTTGCAGACCAAGCTATTCAGACATATGGGGCGAATAGTGTCCAGGATCCGTTAAGGCACCACCTGAATGTAGAGGGACCACTGTTGCTGTACGCCACTCTTTGGCCACATATCGTGTAGTAAGGCTGGGATTGAACAGTAGTGTTATTTCTGGGTGTAGCTCTTCTTGTGGTTCATGTAGGACACAGCCTGGGACACTGTCTGGTCCCATTGATGCAGTGTTTATTTCTTTGGAGAGGGCAGCTCTCACCTGAGCATCTGTGATGTCAGGGGGGGCAGCACTCTGCTGGGAGACATATTTCCCCTTTTGGTGTGGTGGGGGGGAGAAGGTAGCAGTGAACCTGTCCACTAGGATGATGGCAATGACTGTGTGTTTTGTATTTTGTGTGACATCTTGGATTACCTCTGAGCATATCTGGGTATTACCACCCAGGTTCCTAACATAACTACAGAAAGCCTTGTGATTATCCTCAGTGGCTTGTGGAATCTTCCCTCAAAGATGGCCTTAGACAATCGTATGAGGGCCTGTAGTTGTCTTCTAATACTCATCAGTGATGCCTTCACATTTTGGGAGTTAGTTGCATCATGTAGTGGCTTCGTCCTTCTATTGTATAGTTTGTTTATGGCTGGTGTCCAGCACACAGGACGTCTGCCTTTGGAGGATTGGGTCATGCTTTCATATGTGGTTGCATGATCCATGCATTCCTGAATGTGTCCATAGAATGCCTTTATACAGGTATCTGCAGTCCGGTCCATATTTTCAACAGGCCTGCGGCCTTTGAAGGTTTCCACATCATTTATGAGGGGTGTGAACATGCTTGACATGAGCTGTTGACTGACGTCCCACCCTCCAGACTGAGCAAGGTGAGGGTCACATTTAGCTACCTGTCGGGTGATAGAATGTGCCACATAACACAGGCACACAGGTCACTCCACAGCAAGTACAAGTATGAGGCAGTCATTGTCCATGCTGGTGCAAAGAACCTGAGATGTACCTCCCTGGACCACATGGAAAGAGACACAGAGGAGCTCTTACAGCACCCTCTCAAACTCAGGACTCCCACACAGCCTTCATGCTCACACAGGAGAGTATAGATTTATCTGCAAACACCATCATACTGGGTGACGTCAGCTACCCAAACAGACTGTGAACATTACACAAGCCACAATACCCAAGCTCTAGGGTTCCCATAGATCAGACACTCTTTAGCTATGGAACAGGTAATCAACCTTCCCACAAGAGGGGCAGATATACTAGACCTGATCATCACAAACATGAGTACAAAATGCTCACCACTGGAAGTATATCCCTCATTGTTGCAATCGAACCATATACTAATCACACTGGAGTACTGGATCCCCCACATATGCAAACCTCGAACACATCGATGTGTGTGTGGGAAATGCCCCTATTAGCAACTGTGACAGTACACTACAGGATGCAGATTCCCCTTTTGAAACACTGATGATGTCAGGACTCTATAACTATATTACCTGAATTAAAGTCCTACAGTAATTCGTATAGCACGCTCTGCTAATGTGTCTTTCTTCGGTGTCATAACATAGTTAGGTAGGGGTTTGAATCCTGCAAAGGGAATGTATGTGTGTTAGTATGAGTGGGGTTTGTGTGTGTGCATAATGCTGGGAGGGATAAGTGCCTTTTGCCAACTGGTAAAACACACTACAGGGTGCACATCCCTCCTCCTACACACAGATGATGTCAGCACCCTCCAAGTACAGCATTAGAAAGGATTTCTCCCACTAATGCAAATTGCACACTCTGCTAATGTGTCTGCCTCTACTGTCATAACACAGTTAGGTAGGGGTTTGAATCTTGCAAATGGAAAGTATGTGTTTTACTGTGGGTGTGGTTAGTGTGTGTGCACAATGGTGGGGGTGGGATGTGGCTTTTGCCAAATGGGGCTATGCACTGCAGGGTGCACATTTCCCTTAACAAGCAGTGATGTTGACAGCACCCTATACAAACAAAACTACAAAAGAGAAGGTGGTGGTACCAATAACACATGTAAGGTAACACTTCTTCAAGTAATGTCCACAACACGAAGTAGGATAAACAAACAATCCTTTTACTCTATACAAACAACATGACAACAGACAACTGCCAATACTCAGTATAGTGTTACATGCTACTGTAACACGCACATGTACCAGAATATACCTAGATAGTGTTTTGAAGCCTGAATGTGGCAAGTGTGTGGATGTGGGATGTGTCTGTGTGTGCATTTCCATATGGGAAACATGTTTGATGTGGCAATCAGGGTACCACAGTACCTAATGCACATTACACCTTTGAACTAATGAGGTTGCCTGCACCCTGTGAGTACAGGTAAAGAGGAGGAAATCGGTAGTAATCAACATAGTGCACTTCTCAAATGTGTACCTGTCATGTATCGACAGCTACTCATGTAGGGTAATAAATAATGGGAATGGCAGGTGAGCGTGTGCATGTGTGGGGGTAGCAGGTTGTGTGTAAATGCATGTGTGACAGAACAGATACATATAGCTGAATCTACATAACAGCACATGATGCGCATTCCCATAGTCAATTGTAGCATGTGATGGTGTGCAGCTGGTACACTTTGGTAAGTAGTATGGGTGCAGATAACAATTGAGGACATTCATACAGTTACTGCAGCAGGACTGCTGGGATATACACACAATCATAGTGGAACAGTGAACAGTTACCAACATGTTACTAATTATACACATCTATGTAGTCACCCTGTGCATCAGCAACGTGTTTACCTGTTCCTGCACCAATGTTGTAGTATGCAGGAGGTGGCACAGTGTCATCATATGCACAGGGTGTGGGTTAGGTATGCCCAAGCCAGTCACTGGTAACACCAATTGACATGTGTGTGTATGTGTGTTTGTGAGGGGCAGCAGTACAGGGTGGACCGGTGTTGGTACAGTGTGTGTGTGTATGTGTTTGCCCTAGGTGTTAGATTTCTGCATGTGTGTAAGCACGCACGCAGTCCCACATAATGGCTGCCATGTACAGGGTTTTGTGGACAGCCACAGACTGCACCTGTCAGGTCATCCAGATCAGTGTCTGTGGGCATGGACATTGTACTTGTGCCTGGCAGGGGTGCTATGGGCCGTATCCTGTACTAACCCAGACTGGGTACTGTCATCGGAAGTGGGGGTGTGTTGACTGGACACAGTTCCCTGTTGGGACTGTCCAGAGCCACGTGCACGTGGTCTCCTGGGGCGTCCTGATGCCAGCACAGACCCAGCATTGCTGGTGCTGGTGCTGGCACTTGAGGTGCGTGAGTGGGCCTGTTGTCGTCCGCGGCCACTGACAGCTGGTGCTGTTGCTGGCATACGGCCACTTCGACGTTGCAAACGCACACCATCGCCCTGGCCCATGGACATCTGGTTGTGGAGCAGCTGTTGTATGTCCCCACAATGTCTGTCAACGACATCTGTGCAGTTATGGATAGCATTCTCAATGTCACGCATGCCGTCTGTCATGGCTGTGCGACATGCTCTCAGCTCCCTCAGACCCTGTCTGGTGTACCTTTCTATACGTGCCTGTGCCTGCATAACAGTCCGAACCCAGAACTTATGCACACCACTTATTTATCCTGTCCAGTGGACTACAGATACAGGCACATTGTATAACAATAGCAGGAGGCTACTGCAGCACAGGGCAGATTCACATGAAGGCAAGGCATCTGTGGTCATCAGTGTTAAGATGCGTCACATTCACCAAATGCGCAGATATTGGCAACATTGTTGCAGACAGTTTAGGTGCAGGTACCCCCCCCCATTCTCCTACACAAGTGGAATTAGTTATGACAGATGACTGTAACCTCCCTATCCCCTCACATGTCCAGGTGAGGGCCACCCTCAACATTGCAGAACACATAGCATCACTGTTATGAAATGGTATCCCTGGATGTGTGCTACATTCACCCCTGGAGGACATAGCACCACATGACAGACTGATATTAATCCCTGGCCATACTACAGGATATGCACCTGAACAGTGCCATACATACACAGTGGTCCCACACCAATGAGGAGTAACCTCTACTGACCCTGGTAACTACTGCATCATATGCACAACTGGCCTTGTGTTCTAAGCTATGGAAGTTCTAAGTATGGGCAACATGTACAGCAATATTACATATGTATATATTTCAGGACTATGTACACACAACCTATCTCATGGACATACCTATAGATAGCGAACTATGATACATTTGGAGGTGTCACAGTAAACCCAGTATTAACCTGCTACTTTGCATTACCTGTGTTTGTGGCAGCTGTTGCTGTGTCAGTGGTGCTGCTTGCTGCTTGCTGTTTGCTGCTGCTGCTGCTGGTTTTGCTGCTGGCTGTCTGTATATATTTTTTATTTCTCTCTCTCTCTCTCTCTCTCTCTTTCTCAGTAGGTTTTGTGCAATGACTGTATTGCATGTGTGGAGTGTGGGTACTGGATGCTTTTGTAGGTATCTGCATAGGTCCATGTGATGGCCTCTGCACCAATTGTAAGGCAGCATTGGCTAATTGCATACAGCCAGTTGTGTACTGATTGCATGTCTCACTGTGATTTCAGGACAGTGCTATAAAAGGGTATGTGAGATAGGCATTGCCCTTTCAGATTGTAAGGGCGGGGACCATTATGGTATGCTGTTGACATTGTTCTGTGAGTGTGAAGGTTAGTACATCTCTCATGCTTCATGCTGTGTTGTGAATTCAGGTTGCTGCATTTCTCTCACCTGTTCCCTGTAGTGAGTGTGTATGCATACTGACACCTACGACTATATTTCATATGTATTGCTATATATACATATGTGTACATATACATACTTTCATATATGTACATTAGCTGACAATATTGGGTACAAGCTAACAATTTGCAGGGCTGTTTCTGTTAACACTACACTAGTATGGGAATCCAGTAATTGGGACAGTAAAAGTCCGCCTGACATGCTTTGGGTAGTACACATACTATATTGCCTTTATCTTCATTCCTACTATTACATGTTCCACTTATTTAGCACTATATTCCTGTATGAGAGTCATGGCTTACTGGTAGGTCATACAGACTAGTGTTACAATGGTCTTGTGGTAGGGCCTACTAGTATGCTTATATTTTGCTTTCAAATTGAGTATAGGGCCTATCAATCAGAGTGCTGGGGGCAACTTTAAGCAGTTAAAGGGGTTAGTAGGTCTCACAGGAGTCAGGCTGTGTTGCAGATTCTGGTTGCTGCATTTATCTTCACTGTTTCCTGTAGTGAGTGAGTGAGTGTGTATGGATACTGACACCTACCACTATATTTCATATGTATTAATATATATATATATATATATATATATATATATATATGTATGTGTACATATACATACTTTCATATATGTACATTACCTTACATTATTATGTACAAGCTAACAATTAGCAGGGCTGTTACTGTTAACACTAAACTAGTATGGGAATACAGTCGTTCAGGCATTACAAATCTACCTGACTTGCTTTGGGTAGTACACATCCTATATTACCTTTATATTGATTCCTACTATTACATGTAATATTTATTTCAGCACTATGTTCTTGTATGAGAGTTATGTCTTAGTGGTAGGTCAAACAGACTAGTGTTACCAAAGTCCTGGGTTTGGAACTGACAGTAGGGATTTTTTCTTTAAAACTGAGTATAGGACCTGTCAATCAAAGTGCTGAAGGCACCTTTACGCAGTTAAAAGGGTTTTTAAGTCTCACAGTAGTCAGGCTGTGTTGTAGATTGTGGTTGCTGCATTTATTTTCACTGTTTCCTGTAGTGAGTGTGTGTGAATACTGACACCTACCACAATATTTCACATGTATTAATATATTTATATATATATATATATATATATATATATATATATATATATATATATATATATATATATATATATATATATACATATGTGTACATATAATACTTTCATATATGAACATTACCTCACATTATTATGTACAAGCTAACAATTAGCAGGGCTGTTTCTGTGAACACTAAACTAGTGTGGGAATCCAGTAATTCAGGCATTAAAATCTACCTGACATGCTTTGGGTAGTACACATCCTATATTACCTTTCTAATGATTCCTACTATTACATGTTATATATATTTTAGCACTATGTCCTTGTATCAGAGTCATGGCTTAGTGGTAGGTCATACAGACTAGTGTTACCAAGGTCCAGTGTTTGAGACTGACAGTGGATATTTATTTTTCTTTCGAAATGAGTACAGGACCTGTCAATCAAAAGTGCCAAAGGCACTTTTAAGCATTTAAAACCAGGTCTGCGCTCGTTTGCTTGGAGCTCACGCATGCGCACTGGCGTTTAGCTCCGCGCTCACAAGCGCACACCCGTGCTATTTTCTTTGAAAGAAAAGAAAAAGGGGTGACAGGAAAGTGGTGAAAAAGGGGTCACAAAGAGGGTAAGCCAGTAGGGAAACAAGCTTGGTATTTGCAGAAAGGATGTAGGTGAGACCCATAGCTGCCCATGTCTTTCTCAGCAACAGCTGTGCATTTGTATGCAATTTGGTGTGACATTTTGAACCTTCCACCCCTGAGAGAGGTGTCAGGACAACATTAATACCTGTTGTACAGCCAATTGTCATTAACAGTTTCGATGTCCAGCGGACATGTGTGCAGCATGGACAGCTATGTATGGGGCGTAATTTTTTTGTGGGTACAGATTGCCCTTTTTGTTTGTTTTTTTATCAGGTGAGAGTGGTATGGCAGGTGAGGTAGTCGGTATAGCTGGGGAGGTAGGTTGGGTAGGTTAACAGACAAGACAGACAAGACGCATACAGGGGCGGTGTATGACACATGTGGGGGGGGGTTACACAATTAACGGGGACAGAGGTTGGGATATCCATGGCACATGAGCCCACAGATGGCAACAGTGGAACTGATATCCCCACCCATAGGCAGTTGCCACTGTTCCTTCACAGCCCAGGACGGGGCTGTGCTGGGGGCTGTGCAGGAGGGACAATGGGCAAGCCCGTAAGCTGTACCACCCGGGCCTCAAGCTGGCGTAGGGGCCCAACAACAGAGTCTTGGATCTCCCTTCGCACCACAGACCGGAGGAGGGTGAGTGGACGTGCTCCTCCGGCCACGCTTGCAGAGGGGGGACGGGCCCCATCCCCTGCAGCGCTTCCACCCGAAAGTGGCACAGGGCCACCGGAGGAGGGTCCAGCCTGGGCACTAGTGCCAGGTGCAGTCGCCAACTGAGGTGGGTCCGCTGGGACCTGCCTTCCCAAGCGTTCTAGGTTTGTGTGTATGTTATGTTAGTTTGGGTTAGTGGCATATTATTCCATTCAGATTAGTTGTAACAGCATACATTTGTATTCCCATTAAACAAACACCCAGATATTAACACCATTGAACAACGGGCATATCAATATCACATGCATTGTTTTAACAGAAATACACAATTGAACAACATGCAGGGTTGATTAATGGCAACAGGCCATCAGGTTTGCCGGTTTGCAGGTATGACCAGGGCACATGCAACAAGAGACATGCATATATTTTTGAAACAGGACAAATGTCCATGGTTAATGAAATGTTCACATACCAATATTTAGTGTATTTTTTAATTTGCAATTATAGGGTGGGGTGGAGAAAGAAAATGATGACACATTCATAAATTATACATTGATATACATTTGTAATAGAAACACAATTAACTTGTCGGTGATACTTTCCAAATGATTCTTACTTGACTGTCATGCTAGACCTGTTACAGATACATCACTATCCTAGTTATTTTGAATTTGATCAGATACATCATCCTGCTACACTTTGATGACAGGGCAGGGGACAGCTATGGATGTTTAGTATGTCAGACAATCATTCCTTCTATCTGCAAATTGCTGACTGTGATCACCATATACAGAGTTTGGCCTGAACATTCAAGAGTCAGACACACTGAAATCAGTTTGGGATGTTAAGTTTTAATTCCCACATGCATTTATTTCTGTAGAACCACACTGAAGCTTATATATTCAGGTGCTATTACTACGTTATTCATTGATACATGACCCTTTCTGTCACTCTCACACATCCTGCAATTTCACAGTTCGGGTTGGTACTTCTAGGCTTTGTTCACATATTAGACCTGTGGGGATTCCAACACTTTCCAGCAGCCTCACTTCTGTCATGATTCAGCATTTCAACAGGGGATATATCTCACCTGTGATTACCTCAGCTTCTGAAGCTGTACTCTTGAGACTACTGCAGGGTATACTACATTTAATTAATGGTGGGACATCTGTATTACAGCACTGTTTATTTCTATCACTTATATTTCCAGTTTCACTTGCATACTGATGAACTTGTTGCAGCCATACCTGCAGACTTTTACTTGCTGCTTGCACATTCTATTACTTTTACTCAATACACTGCAGTGTTCTGCTACGTGCTACACTATAATATTTATTTACAAGTACTAGGTGGGGTTACTAACCTGCATGGTGGTGCAGCTGCACCAGTCTGCGCTCATGTGCCATTTGATTCGCAGAGCGGACACCTGCAGCTGTAATACAAAACAAGTAACATTGGAATACACATCTCCTTGGTATCAGCTAGTTGAATTCCTTACATACATAAGTAAAATGTAACTTACTCAGTAGTGGGGCGTTGGGCATATCCCGGGCCTCCTGGATCCATTGGGTCAACTGGTCTTGCTTACGTCGCTTCAGGTCCGCATGGTGGTGACGGACCTGCTCACCAGTGCGTGGAATGCCAGTAGCACTGGTCAGATCATGAGCCAACTGGTCCCATGCCTCCGCCCTGTACGCTCCCCATGAGACCTGGCCCTGCATGAGTTGGGCCTCATGATGGTGAACTAGGAGCCAGACCATGTATCTGGGCTCCTCAATGCCCCACCGCTGTGCTTGAAAGCAACGTCCCTCCCCTACTCCACTCATTCTGCCTGCAGGTCTATTCTACAATCGTTTATGCTGTGTATTCCCACCTATGGGGCTTATATATGCCGATTTTCCTGCACATTTCTATGATTTGCCGGTTTAGAATTGTATCTACTTCACAGAAACTGCTTTATCATGCTCCATTTTGGCTTATATATTATTTATATGCTATTTCTGCATTTCTATGTACTACTGTTATGGCTTAGTGGTTTAGTACCTTGACACTAGTGCATGGTATCCTGGGTTCGAATCTGACCACTGACTTTTAAATTTTATGACTGTCTAGAAATGACTTCAGGGCCTGTCAATCAATCATGCCAAAAGCACTTTTAAACACTTTAAAACCAGGTCTGCGCTCGTTTGCGCGGAGCTCACGCATGCGCACCGCCGGTTAGCTTGTGGGAGTGTTGTGCAAACAGTGTGCACTGGGTTACACCTTAATTGGCTAGTACCACACATGTTAAACTCAGCACAGCTAGTTGCACACAGTTTGAGCCTGTTAAACCAGTCCTTAGCTATGGGCAAGCAGTTTGCAGTTTGTGAAACACTACTTAGCTACGGGCACTCTGTCTCACTGCAGTTTAGCTATCAGTACATTTCTAAATATTTTTATTATTGTATTACTTGAAAACATGTGCTCTATTTCATTCCATTTTACAAAAGGGAATACTTTTACATTTGTACAATACTGTCAGGGGCCTTTTTAGTGCTTATTTACAAAAAAAAAAAAGGTTGCTGTGTGGGCTCGAACCTTGCCTGCCTGCCCTCAAGCCGACAACTCTACCGCTATGCTATTACTTCTTGGCTTACTTTGCATATTTAGTTCTTATATCCTTTTCCACTTATTGCTAACTGCAGTTGCGCTAGTAGCACACCCACGCACACGAGCGCACACAGCAGCACACATTTACGGGGTTTTAAAAAAATAAAACAGTTTTTATTTTCATTTTACAACATCTGTTCACTTTTTACATTGCTGGTCTGTGGGGGCATGTGTTGTGTAGTGTGGTTATTCACATTTCCATGGCTTCCCTCGTGGCTGTTTACTTTCAGCCATTCTAGACTTCTGGGGGCGTGTCTACGGACACGCCCCCTACTCTCTTACACGGACCGTGTAAGAGTTACGGTGTGATTCAGCATGCCTCATGCACCTCATGCATATGCATGACATGCTGACATCACACCGTTTAACTGCAGCCTCCGTTTAAGAGTTATAACTCTTACATGGAGGCTTCTTGAATCTGGCCCTATGTCTGTCAGCTACTTGGAATAGGGATACCTAGCTCCTTAGTGGGCAATGCGGATTCTTATTTGGGACTTGGAGAGAGAGAGAGAGACAGACAGACAGACAGACAGACATTCCAGCCCCAGGACTGGAGTATGTTCCCTGTGTGCTCTTAAGGGAAATTGTGCTTGATGCAGAGTTCTGCATCTGAAAATACTGTGTGTGTCCCTTTTTCTCAAAGTAAACATTCCCCCACTGGTATCCATGGTGAGGTTTGAGGCATTTTGATCACTGGCAAATAGAAGGGATTTCACATACTGGTGAGCAGTGATGTGGATATTAATTGAACTTATGTAGCCTGTAGGCAGTTGTCACTGAAAGTATGTTTATTCTTAGCAGCCACAAGTTAAACATAGAGAGTTTCATTTTCACAACAGTTTTATTTACTTTTGTTAGGTTAGTATAGTCAGGGAAAGCAGACAAAGATGTCAGCAGAGGATTAAGGCAAGTTGACAGGGAACCAGTTGGCTAAGGTGCTTAACTCCAAATGACTGGTGCATGCCAACCAGACTAAAGAGGAATTGATTTCAACCTTAATCGCAGCTGCAGCACAGACCAGAAGTCAGTAAGAAAACTGGTCTGGTGGTCAGAAAGTCTGGCAATAGGGATGTGCAGCCCTCAGAAACAAGACAGTTCACCTTTTCCTCAGAAGATTTAAAAACCCATCTGGAGATAAAGTGACCTGAACTGGAGGCCAAACAATTGGAATTAGAATCAGTGGAGAGACTGCGCCAGACAAAACATATAGAATTAGAATCAGCAGAAAGCCTTCAGTGTTTTGGTGGCCATAGAAAATGAGAAACAGCACTGACATGAGTAGGAGATGCTGACTCCTTGTCAGGGTCATGGAGGTAATGCGGAAGGGAATAACTGAACCCCAAAAGCAATAAATGTCAGTAAATTTCTTCTACAGTTTACACAGGGTGATAATTTTGATACTTTTTTCATATATTTGAAATAGTATGTAAACAGTAGAATGTTTACCAGGGTATATTTGAAATAGTATGTAAACAGTATAATGTTGACCAAGGGCTCTGAGTACAGTTCCTGATCCCCTTACTCCATGGTAAAGCTGTAACTGCTTTTTCTAAATCATCTGATACTGATTGTTTAAACTATAATGACCAACTAAAATGACCAACTTAAGTTTGAATTACATGTTAATAACTGTATCCACAAGACTCATCTAAAATCGGGCCTCCTCTACAGAAATAAAAAGTTTCTCACTAACAAAGCAAAAGTAACCCTCTCTCATGCCTACCTCCTACCTAGCCTATTGTTTAGCTCTCAAATCCTTACAAATCTCAACTCCTCTCTACTCACCAAACTTGAATCAACCTACAACAGAGTAACCAGATTCACAGCACAACAAACATATAAATCCCATCACTGTCTCTCACTAAAACATGTAAACTGGCTAGCAAACCTCTCAACCAACTGGGTCAAATTTCAACAGAATTAGGGACAAGTCAAGAAAAAAACAGGGACAATCAGGGACACTTTTAAAATATTAGTGATATTAACTTGAAACATTGACAGAATCAGAACATATGAATTAATACACATTTTCTGAAGTGAAAGAAGTTTATAACTCTTAATTATTGTCATTATTCATTAAGTGTAATTCACCACCTTTCCTCCAAAAGTCACTAGTTTTAGGAGGGATTAAGAGGAACAGAGTTAAAATCTGAGTCAAAATCAGGGACGTCCCTGAAAATCAGGGACAGTTGAGAGTTATGCTGGCTAGAATTACCCCACTGGCTCCTCGTCTCTCAGCTCCAAATCATTCACTCCATTCTATATCAACCTTCCTACTGCCCCAGTTTATCTCCTCATATCACCCATTACTCTCCCACTAGATCTCTACGCAGCGCAGACCAAGACCTACTACAGATCTACAAACCCAAAACCAAAATAGGATGCAACCTCTATAGCTACCATCCCACCATTTCTTGGAGCAAGCTGCCAGTACAAATTACATTCCTCAATCAACTTAAACAATGAAAAGCTGCCACCAAGGAATACTTGAAAAGTCACTGGTCCTGTCACTGTACTGACCCCACTTAATTTTCCATACTATCCCTTATACACTTTCCTGCATGCCCTTTACATTGTTTTGCTCTACTGACCACTTTCTTTCTTTACCTCAATGCTCTTCCTAGCCTTCCTTAGCTTGTTGATACCTGGTGTCTCTACCAGGAACTGTTACTTCCTCACACTAATATTAATAATTCACATCTCTCATCTCTCTCCCTCAGCAACACCAAAATGCAACTTCTATGTTTCCTCCTCACGTTCATCGATTAATAAGATTGTATCAACACTATTTCATACTGTTTTACATAACATTTTTATGTCAGTTTTATCAACACTGTTACATATTGTTGTATATTGCTTCCTTTTCATACTTTTTAATTAATTTTATTGTAAAAATGTATTTTCAGTATAATCTTTGTTAATTACCTATGCATAACCTTTACTCTAATATTTGTGGAGCTTTTCTCCCTGGGCCTCTGGTGAAAAAGGGCTATTCAGCTCAGTTGGACTATCCAGGTCAACAAATGGAAAAATAAATAAATAAATAAATAATAAATTAAACAATGTTTATTGGAATGTTTTAAGTTAACACCTGAAGCTTACAGAAAAAAAAAAGACTTTTGTAAGCATAGACACAAGGCAGATGAAAGTGTATGTGATTATATTACTGAGTTAAGCACTTATTTTCATAGGTGGGTCAGTGAGTGTTAGGTCACCACCTTTAAAAGGCTGGAGGACCTTTTAGTGAGTAAACAAGCCCTTAGCACTTTACCTGAGGACATAATAATGTTTGGCAGACCAGGAGTGTAACTCTGCAGATGAGCTGGGGAGAAAGGGGGATCTCTACTTAGCAAACTGGGCATCACTGCGCAAGAAGGAGATACCCAGTGCTGCACATGGATATAAGGGAACCCATGGTGGGCAGTCTAATCCAACCCAACAGAGTCGACCAGTAACAGGGCAAGCCACTAGTTTAGGTACATGACCAGGATCAATGTTTAGATGTTTTAAATGTATCCAGTGAAACTGTATCCACTTTTGAATCTCAAAATACAGAAATATTGACTTTCAGTATCTCAAGACCAGAATAGCAAAAGTACAGTTGTTTGAAATTGCATATTGTAAAATCTTACACTGCCAAATCTGCTGTAGGTGTGGTGCAGTCTCTTTTTCATTGAATGCTTCAACTTAAGGCTTATTGGTGTCTGGGTAGTAAAGATGGCAGCCAATGTCGGGTTATTGCCTGGAGATTCAGGTTGGCTTGTAGTTTGTAAGGTTTTGGTAAGAAATGTGGTTTGTTTTCATTTTTTGGGGAGTTTTAGGAGTAGGTTAGGGTAGGTAGGTGAGTGTGTGTGTGTGTTTGTGTGTGTGTGTGTGTGTGTGTGTGTGTGTGTGTGTGTGTGTGTGTGTGTGTGTGTGTGTGTGTGTGTGTGTGTGTGTGTGTTTACTGGGATTAATGTGACAGTGTGCAATGGGAGGGTAGGGTGTGAAACAGTAATTTTTTTTTTTTTGTGTTAGAGCAATCTTGAGTTGGTATATATATATATATATATATATATATATATATATATATATATATATATATATATATATATATATATATATATATATATATATATATATATATATATATATATATATGAATGAATGTATATATATATATATATATATATATATATATGTATGTAGCGTGGGTGTAGGGGGAGAAACCCCCCCTGGGGATTGTGCCCCTGCTTATATGTATATTAGTTGGGTTTTGCTTGTGCATGTGTTGTGTTGGTTTGTTATGGTGTAGGGAGGAATGTCTTGTATGATTTTTATTTGTGTGGTGGAGGGTGCATTATAAAACAGAGCATTGCATACTGAAAATCTGGTATTATGAATTTCACTATTGTGACATGTTTTTTTTACTTTTTTATTGTACTGTACTTTTGACATTTTCGTCTTGAGATACTGAAATGCGATATTTCAGTATTTTGAGATTTGAAAGTGGACTTGTGAGGCCATGTAACATACACATGTCCATCGAAGCAAGGCACGGAACAAAAGGTGGGGGAGACAGCAAGTGGTAATAACAGAATGCCATGGTAAGTTGTCTGGTGACAACAGGGGTACCAAACTATCACTGTAGTTTGTATCTGATCTTTGTGGATGGAAGATAGACCACTGTTGAGGGAGACATAGCCTCTGACATAACCATTGTGAAGCTTGCAGTGGTTAAAGAGGAGCACTACTTGCTTTTTTGGCTGGGGTTCACACTGACTGGGAGGGTGGAAAAGGAAGAAAACAAGTAGGTGTATTTGAGGGGGTCCACTGTGAAATCTCGAAAGCTCAAAATCTTGAAATTCAAAAGACCAGTGTTGAGGGAGACATAGCCTCTGACATAACCATTGTGAAGCTTGCAGTGGTTAAAGAGGAGCACTACTTGCTTTTTTGGCTGGGGTTCACATTGACTGGGAGGGTGGAAAAGGAAGAAAACAAGTAGGTGTATTTGAGGGGGTCCACTGTGAAATCACGAAAGCTCAAAATTTAGAAATTTAAAAGACTGAGTCTAAAATCTCGAAAGTTCAAAATATCGAAAACTCAAAATACTGAATCTCATATTTTTGAAAAAATACAGGACACCAACACTTATTATACCCCTAGCAGAAGTTCATACAGAAACAAATAAAAGACAAACCATATTAGTTTACTCCAACTATAAGCAGGGGAAAGCCCCCAGCACCCCCATGTGGGTGGCTGCACATCCCACACCCCCTGCTACTTAAATATATCATCTCCAAACACTACACTAAGATGAGTTATGCTGTAGTATAAGGGAACGTGTCTAAGGTTACAACAGGCAGTCAGGAAGCATGTAATGGTATGTTTGCCATTTTCTTCTCTGGAGTGCCATCTCGGAGTTGATTTATTTAAGTAGCAGGGTGTGTGGGGGGGGGGGGCTTACCCCTCTGCTTGTAGTTGGTGAACAGTAATATGTTTCTGTATGTAGTTGTGCTGGAATATAGTAAGTTTTGGTGTCCTGTGTTTTTTCGATATTATGAGATTCAGTATTTTGAGTTTTCAGTATTTTGAACTTTCGAGATTTTGGAATCAGTCTTTTGAATTTCAAGATTTTTTGAGCTTTTGAGATTTCAAAGTGGACCTGTTTTTAGGATATCCCTGCAGTTGTTTTGATAGGAATGATTTTGATAATGCAGCATGTTGTGTGCATGCAGTTACACGCAGTCAGGCTTGGAGACAGGAATGTTGTTCCGGTAGCCTGGGGGAGACCCAGACAGACCCCTCACCTGAAGCCAGGAATGGTTATGTGGCTATTTCAGGGAGAGAGCTACCCTGTAGCAGTGAGCCTGATTGTGAGTCACAGCTGCTGGTAGGTACTGATGTTCCCTTAGACAGGATGACTGCAAGGGCAGAGGTGAGTGGTAGTACCCAGGCTGACATGAGGCACAGCTGCAAGAAGATACCAGACTTCATGTGGAAGTGGAGCTTGGAAGGGTAACAAAGACAGAGTTTAAACATACTCAGCTCTTGGACCCTAAATTACATGGCTTGAGGAATGTAGCTAGGGAGGCACCTGATTCTCAATTAAAGGTGGAGTCTGTATACTGGAACAAAGGGTTTCTGTATTGAGAGTGGATATCTGAGGGAGACCTAGAGGCTAAGGTAGTACAGTAGTTGGTGTGCCCAGAGACTACCATCTGGGACTTCTAGCCATAGTCAATGGCATTCCTTATGCAGGCCATATGGGCATAAAACATACCAAGAAATGTATTATGCAGACCTTTTATTGGCCTGGGATTGCAAGGGATATAACAGGGTGTGGAAGGCCCTGTGAGCAGTGCCAAAAACTAGGCAAGGCAGGAGACAAGGTCAAGGCACCTTTGATGCCTTTGCCTGTGATTGAAAGCCATTTCAGAGGGTAGCTATAGATATTGTGTGGGGTTTTTGTGTACCTCAAGTTCCAAAAGGGAGAAGCATATCCTGGTGTTAGTAGATTATGCTACCAGATACCCTAATGTGGTGGCTATGTCCTGCATCGAGGCAGAGAATGTGGCAAATGCTTTGTTAGAAATTTTCAGCAGGGTAGGTTTCCAGAAAGGAATACTGACTGACAGAGGTTCCACTTTCATGTCAGACCTGCTGGCTTGTCTGTGGGAGCACTGTGTGGTGAAGCACCTAAAGACCATCCCCTACCACTTCCAGCCTAATGGTATTGTGTAGAGGTTAAACTCTACACTAAAGACTATGCTATGGGCATTTGCAGGCCAGTTTAATAGAAAGTGCGAAATATTTGACCCATCTTCTGTTTGAATACAGAGAGGTACCCCAGGAACCCATAGGATTTTCACCCATTATATTGCTATATGGGCATTGGTTGATGGGGCCTTTAGATTTAATTCATGATGAGTGGGAGGGTGAGTGTGAATCCCACAAGGACTCTATTACGGCATATGCCCTAAACCTCAGGACAAGGCTGAGGGAGTTCATTGGCTTGGCCCAGGAGAACCTGGCAGAAGAACAACAGCAGAAATAGGTCTGGTATGACATGAATGCTTAAGCCTGACAGTATGCTGTGGGACAGCAGGTTATGGTGCTCATTCCTGTCAGACACAATAAGCTGCAAGCAGCTTGGGAGGGACCCTTTGAAGTGATAAGAAAGGTCAGTGATGTTAACTACATGATAAACCTGCTAGTCAGGAGGCAGGAGCACTAATTGTGCCATGTTAACATGATGAAGCCTTGCCATGATAGGGAAGCCCTGGTGCTGGGTATTTGCAGTGAATGGCAAAAGGATTCTGAGGGGAATCTGGTGACTGATCTCCTCAGTGAGGCTCGGACTGACACCTCAATGGAAGGGGTAACAATGTCCCAGTGGCTATCCCCTTCTCAGGTTCAAGAAATCTGAGCAGTGTTATAGGAGTTTGGGGGCATGTTCACTGGGAAACCTGGGTGCAGCCAACTGTAGCATCACCATGTGGATACAGGACCCCAAAGGACTATCATGCAGACCCTTTACAGGGTGCTTGAGCAAGTCAGACAGACTCTGAGGGAGGAGATACAGGAAATTTTGAAAATAGGTGTAATCCAGGAGTCCGGCAGTCCCTAGGCCTCCGCAGTGGTGCTGGTACTGATGAAAGATGGCAGCACCAGGTTTTGTGTGGACTAAAGAAAATTAAATAGTCACACAGAGTCAGATGCTTACCTCATGCCTAGGACAGATGAAGCCATAGAGCAGCTGGTTGGTACTGAATATCTCACCACTATTAATCTGACCAAGGACTACTGGCAGGTGCCCTTGACTCACACCACTAGAAAGAGAGGTCAGCCTTTGTGACCTTTTGGATTATATGAGTTGACAAAGATGCCCTTTTGGATGAAAAATGTCCCAGCAACCTTTCAGAAGCTGGTAGATTGTATCCCAGCAGGAGCAGGAGATTTTGTCCTTGTTTACATGGATGATATTGCTATCTATAGCCATTCTTTGCAAGAGCACCTTCAGCATGTCACAGAGGTCCTGGGCAGACTGCAAAGAGCAGGGTTGACCATTAAGCCAAGTATGTGTCAAGTGGGTATGGCAGAGGTCTCTTACCTGGTACATAGAGTAGGGAGTGGTAAGATCAGGCCAGAACCTGCCAAGTGGAAGCTATTCAGTTATGGCCTGCCTCTGTGGAGCCTAGGGTTGCAGGCATATGGCATGACAGTGCAGCACCATAGTGGGGTCAACAATGCCAATGCAGATGGACTCTCAAGACAGGGAATGGGTTAATGTATTCTTATACAGGATCATTTCTCTCAAGCAACATTTCTCCAGGGTCACTTGCAAAACTAGCTTTAGTCTTCAAAGGTGGGGGAGATGTGATGATGTGAGGTAATGCCAGCTATTCATGGAGGAGTAGGACAGTGGATGTATAACATATGCTAGAATAGCTAGCTGGAGTTTCATGAAGAATTATATATCATTTGTAGTTCAAACTGATTTGTACAGGTGATTGAGTTGAAAATGTATTTGCAAAGTTGCCTGAGTTAAAAAAATGGACCAAAATAGGTCCTGCTGGACAGAAAACAAAGACACGTGTATGCCAGACTGTATTGTAACTGTTGAAATGATCATATTGCAACAGAGGATACCAGAAGAGAAGAGGTTAATCTCAGTCTAGCTAACTTTGACAAAATAACCTGAAATTGAATTACTTGGTATAAGACATAAAGCTTGCATCTCACAGGTCTGAAGGTAGCCAGAGACGCAATGTCTGTGAAAACAAGGATTAGGAATCCTGCTGTATTTTTCTTAATGTTTAATTAATTGCTACCCTGGAAAGATGGAAGTGTTGAAATGGTTTTATAGCTTCCAGATACTGTAACACATCTTAACAAAGTTCTGTGTGTGCATTGTGACACATATGTGCACAATCCTGTCTCAGCTTCTAGTAAAGGGGGTAGTGTGGGAACCACAGATTCAGATAGCCAGATATGATGTCATTCTATAATCCAGCACTGAAATGACACTTTAATACTAGATGAGACAGAAGTCTCAGGGAGGTCTGTTTATGAAACTTGACATGAAAGACCACTCACCCAAATCAGCCTGCCTTGCTCTATTAAGTATGTAGGAAACAGCAATTCTTTAGATCAGTCAGTAAAATGTAGTGAGATTAGTTAAGTACTGCTTTTCTGTATCTGTGTGAAGCTTTCTATCTGTGTTATTTTTAGTATTTCCTATGATTGAAACTCTGGTGTTTATTGTAAATAGATATTCAGTATTTTCATGTTCTTTTATTATTCATTATTAAATATATTTCAACTTTTCATTGTGGCTGGTCTTGTTAGGATATATTTCACCTTTGACATTGCTTATATTTATTTAGTTACACTATGGCATCATGCTCCTGAAAGTCTTGCTGTTCAGTCAACATTACCATTGGCATTAGTATTAATTCCACTTAGGATACCCTGTTAAGAGCCTTAGAGTAGCTGGCTGGTGGCAGTGGAACTACCTTTTAGCCTGGGCAGAGGTGGTAGAGCAGTTAATCTGTGCCAGCCTTTCCCAGGTGTGTGTGTGTGTGTGTGTGTGTGTGTGTGTGTGTGTGTGTGTGTGTGTGTGTGTGTGTGTGTGTGTGTGTGTGTGTGTGTGTGTGTGTGTATATGTGAAAAGCAAATCTAAAAGAGTGTATGTGACAGCTACTTGGAAAAGGGACACAGAGCTCCTTAGTGGTCAGTGTGAATTCTTAATTGGGGCCTGGAGAGAGAGAGAGAGAGAGAGAGAGATAAAAGGAGAGAGAAATAGAGAGTGTCCATCCCCACGACTGGAGTGTGTTCCCTGTTGCTCTGAAGGGAAATTTTGCTTGGTGCAGATAGCTGCATCTGAAAATACTGTTTGTGTCTATTTCTCTCAAAGTGAGCATTCCCCCACCAGTGTTTGTAGTGAGTATTTAGGCTCCGTGATCACTGACCCAGAGAAGGGACGTCACAACATATATACAAAGAAATAGAGCCAAGTTTGTTAACATGAAACATTTGTCCTGATATCATGTAATTTTCACACTGTATAGTTTGATATACTGTAGTTTACCCAGTGCCCTTCAAACGGTTCACAATACTGTTTACATTTTCTTGACCAGTACTGACTCGTACCTTATCAATAGTAACGTTTTACTTCAATCACAAAAAGAAAGCTTCAACCTTTGAGAATCTGCAGTTTGCCCAAATGTTCCACAGGCAATTTATAGCACCTTACGACTGTTAAAATATAATTAACAGTAATAAATTTGGCCTTTCGCACATACAAAATATATTGTCCCCTTCCTGAATGCTGCCTTTGGTGTGTTACTTTCTGACAATCAGTATTCTCTGTGTATAATGTAATTATGTTATCTTCATCCCTTTATTTTTTTACTGTCTCATACAGATACAACATGCATGAGCACACCAAATTAGTTTTTTATTTAGATTATTATACTAGTAATATTACCTGAAATGGTCATGAAAACATGTCAAACTATTGCAAAGATAAAGGCATTTATATGTAACCAGTAAAAAAAGTACAGCCTAAGGCTGCAAGGTGCATGTGTAATGGAATATTTCAATGTCTATAGAGATGAGGTAACTACTTGCAGGAAAGTTTAGACATGTAAGGAAGAGGAATAAGTCATTTTTGTATTCAGACATGGACAGAAGTATGTTAGCTACTCTTCACCAATGAACAAAACATCTGGAGGAATGGGTAAACCCACTTAGTTCCATCTGCTAACGGTTGATTAAACCTGGAGGCTTGCAAGGAGAATAAACTGTCAGATATCTTATTGCTCCTTCCTGGTATATGATAACTTGAAAAGCTCAAACTGATTTGCAGACATGATCAAACTAACAACCTTATTGCAGAGTGCACCCACCTAGACCTTTAACCTTCTTGTTGCAAAACTGTTATTTCAAAAGCAATGTGAATACCAAACTGGGAAAACCTCTAAGAAGGCGAAATCCTTTTTCCTGTTGTCAGACCATGAGGTGGACCTTTTGGCTGTGAACTATCTCCCTTGGAAATAACCACAAATACCTAGCCCTACTGCTGCATCAGTAAAAAGCCACAATACATCAGATGAAAACCATGGGCTTTGACAAAGTATGACCCAAGTGTATTGCAGCAAAAAGGTCTTCCACAAAAAGAGATCATCCCTGATCCTAGATGTGATATGTACCAGGTGGTGTTTTCCTTTACTACATTTTAACAATTTGGAAGAAGGATCTTAGAACAGTCATGCCTGGGGGAAAAAGGTCTGCAACCAATGCTTAGGAGCCCACAGAGCTGCATAACTTCACTGATTCTAACTTTTTAACATTAAGAAATTTGTTAAATGTGGAGCTGAAGCTGAGCTGTTATAATTCCTCAATAGGGGTTTTAGAAGTAGTAGCTGGAATGTTGATTGCTAAGCAGAAAAAGGTAATGACTTGGCTGGAGTCTTCCAAATAGTGCTTACACAAAGGCATGCCCAATTCGCAGCAAAGCCCCAAGAAAATTTTCAAGCCTTCATGAGTGCCCCCCTCACTTTCTGTCAGGTAGTAGCCTAAGTAATGACTGCAGCTTGTGCTGGAGACTGCTGCTGCCAACACCACTACATGGCAAAACGAAAGGTTTCAAAAAGAGAACAAGCTAAGGAGCATTCCATGGCCCTGTCAAAGAACTTTTCCTGAAAGGAAAAAAAAACACTAAGAGATGCCAGACCTCTTCTCTAATGGGAAGAAAGTAGAAGGCTGACTGAATGAGTGGTTTACAAAGTCACAAGTCTGAAAATTCCATGATGTCCTGAGCAGCTTGGTCCAGGAATATATTGCACACTCTGGATTGTTGTCTGTTGGCAATTGCCAAAAAAAAAAAAAAGCAGCTAAGACAATCATGAACTTTTTGGGTGTCTCTGCACAGGGGGAATAGAAGAACAAATCTATAAGTTTAGGTGACAAGAATGAATGGCACAAAGATTAGGAACTAAAAGATTGACAAAAGAAATTGCTCATGATCTATGGAAATAAAAAAAGCAATCCACCCTTACCCCACAAGCATAGCAATTCAGAATTCAGTCAAACCCCCCTAAAATGCAAATTACAAACTCCCAAAACTAATAAAACCCCAATAACCACAACACTATTTCCTCCATACAAACTTACAGTTACATAATTAAACCTTAAAGTTAGTCAGTGAAATGATAGTTTGACATTAAATTTTCGCTCCTGTTTCATATGACGAAAAACACAAAGCAACAGACTGCAAGAAATCCTCAAAATGTTATAGTAAATACACATCATCAGACAATTTCTAATATATATAAGAAAAAATAGATGATATTCCTCCTTTGCAGAGTCTTTACAGTCAAGAAGGAATTATAATAAGATATTTTATTCATTCATGTTTTTAAATACAAGTATAGATGATACAGAACTCTCAAAAATTATATGAAAACAAACCACTAAAGTTATTTAAAAATGTTTATTTTAGGAATATACATGATTTTATAACATGAAATAATGTATGATAAGAAAAATGAAGCCCAAGTTGCATTATAGCCAGGTTAAAAATAAAATACTGAGCAATGCATTTTGTAACAAAAATAATTTAAAGTCAAGAGTGACTCATATTGGAAATCTTATCAATAGTAAAGATGTAAATTATTTCAATAATAACAAAGGATCTATACAAACACCATCCCTGGGATTCAGAAATATTTTCTGTGTTACTGTAAGCAATTGTGCAGAAAGAGCAGTCATACATAAAGTTTGTGTAATTTGGAGTCACAATGAGAGAGAGAGAGAGCAGAGAAAGCAGAGAAAGCCCAAACATCCCCTGACATGCATATTATGCAAATGGTGGTATGATATCACAATGACGAGAAACATCATTAAAATGATGGATTCCACAAATGCAAATGAGGATAAACAATATGGCAGAATGATTCAGGGATGTACATGTGATAACACTAGAGCTACTGACTGCAGTGCAATTCTGCAGTTACAACAGGTAAATTATAGATCAATGCATGGGATAACTTCAGTATTAAAAACATGTATGTATATGCAACAGGCTGTATTGTCAGCAGATAATCTTAGTGCTGGACTTTGTCACACATGGAGGTGCAGCATCATCTGTCCTCAACTAACATGTCATGCCTTTCATGACTCTGAAATTGAGGACTCCTACCATGTGGGTACAGTCACCATGCAGAAGCTAGATGAGATGTGGCACCCATATTTGGAGTCCCATTGTATGCATATACTACCTATCTCTGTGGCTGTCAAAGGAGTCTGCAGGCCACCCAGACAGTACCCGTAAGTACCAAATATTGCACATATACATTGTGTATCAATGGTTTGTACTGGGGGATTTTCCCCAGGTGCATCTTACCAGATTGCCAGATATACTCTTGAGCCATAGTTGATCCCACCTATTAGAAACCAGCAGATTGTAGCAGACAGTAGCTATCACAAGTGTTGGGTCTGCTGATGACCTGTGTTAGCTTTCCAGATGTGAACTGTGGTGAGCTCCAGTATGACCCTGGCACATGTAGTAAGATATTTTCTGTTTGTGCTAAGTTAAATAGCATAATTCTAAGGGAACATTTGTAGCAGGGAGTATGCATGTACAATGAAGAAGCTCCACCACACCAGGCAGTTGAGGACAAGACGATAAGTATCTTGAGAAGGAGCTAGAAGTAGGGGAGGACAATGCTAGATTAAGACAGGTGTGAGCTGATATAGCACTGACTAGGAGCCACTGGCTGGCTCGGATCTAAGGATAAGATTAAACCATTATGCGGAACATTAAAATGATTAATGCAAACCTACAAGTAGGTCTTGCTCATCCATATATAAACTGGCCACACAGTGCATCAGACATACGTTATCCAAGTAATAAGCCACACAGGGCAAGGTAAACTAATCATAATTTGCACAGGTGGGCAGAGATACAGTGTCTAGTGTCATTCACAAGAAACTGTGTTCATGATAACATGATTGATGTTAACCTGGTGAAGACTGCCTGCAGACACAGTACAGGCCTCCATGTTCAAAGCTGTGCATTTTATCTTCAAATTGTGGCAAGCAGCTATACAGTCTTATTCTGTGTGTGTCGTCTGCAGGTGTGTCTGTGCCCCAAAGCACTGCCATTATGCTTTTTGTGCATGAATTACATAATAGTCTGTATGGCAGCTAGCATCATGCAGTCAATTTTATTTTTATTTATTTATTATTTATTTATTTAGTTAGTTAGTTACATTTGTTGACCAGGAGTGTCTGACTGGATGTAGGTCCAATTTCAGTTCAGAAAAGCTCCACAGTTAAAATAAACAGACAGTAGTTACATTGGATTACATAGCGATTAACAATTTGATTAACATAGCAATTAATTACAAACATATTTACAGATGAAGAACACAGTACATCAGTAGACAACTAGAATCTTTATCTGCGAAGTACATAACAGAAATTAACAAATGTTACAATAAGAATTTCATGCTGTATAATAAGTACTAGGCTTATGAGCATCTGAGCTTGCTATAATCAAGGTAGTTAGTGGGGTGGAAAGAAAGGTAGTAGTTGGATGGGGTGGGTGATATTAGAGTGGGAGTTGCAAGGGCATAGCCAGCATGTTGTTAGGTGTGCTTTTAGTAAAGTTTTGAAGTGGGTGCATGATGGTACAGAGGTAATTGTGGGTGGGAGGGAGTTCCATAATTTGGCTATGGTGCAAGAGAATAGTGCTTCACCAGCAGAGTTATTGGCTTTAGTGATCTGCAAGTGATTTTTGTTGCTGGATCTTAGTAGTCTGGTGGTGCGATACGGTTGGAGTAGATTCTGGAGGGAAGGGACATTTAGTGGATGGTTTACTAGTTTGTGGGTGAGTGACAGTTGATACTATTGAAGGAGGTGAGGGAGTTCAAGCCAGTGCAGTTCAGCAAGTGAGAGAAAGTGGTGACTACTGTAGGATGCCCCCGTGGTGAATTTGGTGATTTTGTTGTAGCAGGTCTCTAGCTGGTCTAGATCGCATTGCCTTAGGTTGGTATATATTGGAGAGGCATAACGTAGGGTGGAGATAAGGTGGGAATTTGCTACTGAAATGTTTGCTGCTTTGGTGAGAAGTTGCTTATTTCTGTATAATGCTCCTAGTTTTCTGTGGACTTTTTTTATGGTCATGGATATGTGAATGTCAAATTTTAGTTTATTGCCTATTTCGACTCCTAGCAATTTGGAGTGTTCAGTTGGGTATATAGTGGTGTTGTCTTTTGCTGTGATTTTAAAGTGAGAGTTGTTTTGAGTATGGTTGGTGGGTTGGAAGATGAGTAGTTTAGTTTTGTTTGGGTTGAGTATTAATTGGGCATCGGATAACCAAGTTTCAACATAGGAAAAGGCTTCCTGTGTGACTTTTTGCAGTTTGGGTAGGGACTGGGCTGAGCAGATGATGGTTGAGTCATCTGCGTATTGTATGAGTGTGCCATGTTTGGTGGCAGAGGCTAGATTACTGGTGAAAACAGAAAAGAGTAGGGGTCCAAGGATGGATCCTTGTGGAACCCCTATGGAGACAGGTAATTGGGGAGATATGTCATTCTGCCATACAACAGATTGTTGGCGGTCAGACAGGTAACTCTGAAACCAGTTGGTGACTGATTGAGAGAAGGATAGGTTATTGAGGGCAGAGATGAGTTGTTTGTGTGGGACCATGTCAAATATTTTAGATAGGTCTAGGAAAGTAGCAGAGGAGAGCTAGCCATTGTTTTTATGCTGAAGGACAGTGTTAGTAAAGGAGAGTAAGGCAGTGGTGGTGCTATGGTTTGGTTGGAAACCATGCTGAGTATTGGAAAGGAGGTTGTTAGTAAGGAGGTAGTCTGAGACCTGAGAGTGTATGCATCTCTCTAGTATTTTGGAGAGTGGAGAGAGAATAGCTATGGGGCGGTAATTGGTTAGTTCTGTGGAAGGGCCGCCTTTATGGAGAGGAATTATATGTGATACTTTCCACAGTGTGGGAACGTAACTTTCTGACAGAGATCGGTTAATCAAGATGGATACTGGGTAGGCCAGAGCATCAGCTGCGATTTGTAGGTATTCACTTGGGAAGTTGTCTGCTGCTAATTTGGTGGGCTTAAGTTTAGTTAAGAGTTTTTTTATGTTGGAGGTAGGTACAGGAGGAAAAAGAGAAGGCAGTGGGGAGATTACTAGTTGAAGGTGTGGTTTGGAGGGGAGGGGGGGTTGTTTTTAGTTAGTGATAGTATGGTTTGTGTGAAGTGTGTGTTGAATGCGGTAGCAATATTTTCAGAGGAGTGAGGGATGTTAGGAGGAGGGGTACTGACTTTACCTGGGTGGAGGATGGAGTTTATGGAGGACCAGAATTGTTTGGGGCTGTGTTGGGAGGAGTCTAGGGCAGACTGGTAGTATTGGAATTTGTCCTGTTTTATTAGCTTTTTGACTCTATTGTGTAGTTCTAGGAATTTCTGTCTAGTTGAGGGGGTTTTGGTTTTGGGCCAGTGCACCTAGGCTCTATCCCTGTTTTTCATATGCTTCATTTTTTTCAATTTTCATATATTTCATGTTTTTCAAAGTACACATATGTAAACCATAACACAGTCTGAGCACATGTGCTGTATAATGTTGCTGTATACAGCAATTATATGTTCAAGAAAGTGTTCACCCCCACCAAAAAAAACAAACAAAAAAACCCCAACACCCACTACCAGTATAGCATGAATAAATGAACACATGCAGGAATAGAATTAACCTAATAATGGCCTACCTCTACTGGGGCTTTACAGGTACCTGTACATTGCCTCACACAACAATAGTCTACACAAATGACACCTGTAAATTGTATTTAGACTATGTTTCACATTGACATGGTAATTTTTCACCAGATATATGCTGCGGATCCTTATTGTTGAAGTGCTCGTTCACTTACTTTCATTTGACCTAAGTTAACCCCCTTTTGAATGGGTTACCTGATATGACTCTGCTTTAATGCAACTTTAACATTCAAATGTTACTGCATGCATTCTCACAGTATACTGTCTATGAAGTTTTACAAAACCATTCTCACTGGAGGCAGAGATAAGTACAAATTTAGAAGTTCAACCTTATTTCCCAAAGAAGTGCATCTCCTGATAAGAAAAGTTTCTGCAAGTGTGATTGCAGTTTTCGAGATTTCCAGTCTGCAATTTTCCATAGTGTGTTAAGTCTGTTGCTACTGATGTGCAACAGACATGCACATGCGTTAGAGGTCTCTGAGAAAGCAGTGGTCTAAGGAGGCTCAAGACTAGGCTGAAGGTGTAGAAGTTAACTGGAGAAAGAGCACAACAGTTCAAGGAAGTAATGAGGGTTCTAGCACGTCAGGAGAAAGTGGAAATATGTGCAGTTAAAGATGAATGGCAGAGTCTCAAAACAGCATGTGTAAGGACTATAGAAAATATATGCAGCTAAGCCAAGTGTGGAAAAAGGATATATAAACAAAGCTGGTGGTGGAATGTAGAAATCCAGGAAGTCATCAAAAGAAAGAAGGAGTGCAGGAAAAAGTGAGAGACAGAAAGATGGACTAAGTTAAGAAGGAATAATGACTGGTTAACAAAGAGTCTAAGTGGTCAGTTTGAAAAGCAAAAAAATGTATCTAAGGCACTCTACCAGATAGATATTTAGAATAAAGAAACTATATCATTTTGCAAGGCAAAGACAGAAATATAAAGAAGATAGTCATCAGACACCCTTCATAAAGGATGCCAGCATCAATCTGCTCACAAGCTCGCTGGGCATCAACAAAAGGTGAAATGAGTACTTTCAACTGCTTCTGAATGAAGAACATACATTCCCAATTAAGATGCACATGTTACAAAGGGAAACAATTGAGTTGGGTTGCATGGCTAGGCTTATAAAGGTCCTGGTAGTCATTAACCTAGTATATAACTATGAACCTATGAACCTTTTCCAATGCTGGTTTACAAAAACAAAGTGAGTACTCACAACTGTGGGCAGGCTACAAGTATCACAAGCTACTTTCACACTGCATGAAAGTGCTGTAGAGGTTGATACGGAGTAGTAGAAAATATGATGGGAGATGCTCAATTCAGACTTAGATCAGGATAAAGCAAAACTGAACCGATGTTTATAGTGAGCCAGATAGATAGAAGCTATAGATGATAATAGAGCCCGAAGGGGCATTCTTAGACTTGGAGAAACCAAGCAAGATCTCAAGAAAATTGATTTGGGTAGTCATGTAATAGTTCAAACTCCCATCAGCAATGGTAGAATTAGTGTAGGGTATGTACAAGGATCCAATGACACAAATTTGAACAATGTTCAAACTCACAGAAGGGTCCCCAGTGGGAGATATTGTGCATTGGGTGTTGAGCTCTAGCCCACTACTGTTCATACTGGTGATAGTAACATTACCAAACTGGTTGGAAGGGAGAAATCAACAAAGCTGTTGAATGCAGACAATATGGCATTACAAACTGGCTCTGAACAAGAACGTCAGCAAATGACAGGAGAATATAATTCAAAACTGAAGGCACAAAGAATGAAATTGAGCACAGATAAAATAGTTTCATTGCAGCAAATGGAGGAAATCAAAAGAAGCTGAAATTTGAGATAGAAGGAAAATAGTGGAACGGATTAACTACTGCAAGTATCTGGTAGGGATTGTTATGGAAAAAGGAAGTCTGAATAAGGAGGTCAAAGTTAGAAGCAGAGTACCAGACAACTGGCACTAAGTATCAGGGATAAGGGATTAGGAATAATAAAGAAGCGGAAAACTAAGGTATAGAAAAAGTGATGTGACCAGTAGTACTGTATGGAACAGAAACATGAGTAGTGAAGACAGAGCAGTTGAAGAAACTAGAGGTATTAAAGATAAAGTGCCTGAGATGGGTGATATGAAGCAAACAGTGGGACAGATGTAGGAATGAGGACATCAGAGCAGAAGCCTAATTAGCTCCAAATACAGAGAATGTAAAAAAAATAGATTACAGTGGTTCTGACAAGTGTGCAGAAAAGCAGATGACAATCTGATAAAGAAGGTTTGGGACAGACAGTAAGAATGCAAGAGAAAATTAGGTCATCCAGCAAAGAGATGGATAGACTGTGTGAGTGAAGACCTGTGACAGTCAGGCATGATAGTCAAAGAAAGTACGGGAGTGACACTGAATTGATGTGAGATGATCATAGGTGACATACCATTCCAAACCCATGTATAGAATGGGAAAAAGGGGTTGTTGATGATGATGATGATGATGATGATGAGGATGATGACTAGAGCTCTTAAGAAGTTTGTTTTCTTATCAACACGTTATTAGCATAAAACCACTAAGATACTGAAAGCCGTTTGTAAAAGCAGTTGTTGTACATATAGATAGCAGTACATGTAAACTATACTAACAGGAAGTTTAGAGTAACACTAACAACATGGCGGACTACCATATACTTTTATATATATATGAAAACAAAGAACAGACAGGTTCTGGAGTATTCCTTCCAATCATATTTGACAACCTTGATTGGCAGTAGAAATATGCAATTACTATTCAGAGACTGTTGGCCACCATATTTTCACATACTCTCCATTTTCTAATGACTACACTTACATAGTTACACAAACAAAACTATATTTCAATCCAAGACCTGTAGCAAAGCAAGGCCAAACTGCAGAGACATGTTATCTATGTTTCAAACTGCTCCACTCAATTTTTCTTTGTTTCAGAACAAAGCTGTATTATAAGCTTCTGTAGTGCAGAACAAAATTAAAAATATTTCTGGTCTGAAATACAGAAATGAATTTTGCCATCTGTATAGCTGTGGTGGTGGTGCTGCTGCGGTAGCGTTGTCGCCTCACAGTAAGATGCTGTCTGGTTTGATTCTCAGGTAGAGCGTCTTCTGCGTGGAGACATGCATGAATGGGTGTACCTTCATTGAAGGTTGTGCATCAGGGCTGGTAACTCAGCATGTAAAAATCAACTACCAATCATTAGCAGACCAGAGTTCCACTGTAGTGACCCCTAACTGGGCAAAGCTGAAAAACACAACAACTGTCTGAAATTATTCTTAAGAGAAAATCTGTCCTGACACTTTATTTTTTGATATTTTAACATAGGTCTAACAAGATATGCTGAGCATAGTAGTTATGCTAACTGGATACTAACTAATGATTGTCACTATATCCATGAATAGTGTCTGTGAACCTGTCCATGCTAAGATGTTTTCTCAGTCTCATACACTTGCATGTGAACCTCTGAAGCATTCTGAGGATATGGATGAACCAGTCACTCCAACACAGACATATTTCAATATATTCTACATTTGTAGTGAACAGAGGTGCAAAAGGGCATATTTGCACTCATAGTTAGGTATGAGGCAAACAGTCCAGACATCTAATTAGATCTTTCACCTTTATAGCACGTTGTCATGCCAACATTTTCAGTGATATATTATGGACAGCCCACCACAGTTCACACTACTGATAACTCGAATGTTGTCCAGTATATGCAGAAAGGGTCAAAGAGGTGTGAATATGTGAGTACTGCCATGCTTCCCTATAATGAGACCTGGTGTATGTCCATAGGTTATAAGGGTGTTGGTGTGTCTTAGGATGTCCCAGTGTTGCAACAAAGCATCTAAGATATTCCTTTATCTGATGTGCAAGGACTACTGAGATCATATAACTGAGGACTCATATGAGGGTCCCATCTATAAAGTGAATGCCTGGCAGCAGTGGTGGATCTACTATTAAAATAATGATGCTTAAGTTTCAGGGGCCCTAATACTGGAGGCCTATGAAGCAACTTTTTTAATGAGTGAATTTTTCAACAAAATTGATGGAGGTCTTTAAGTGCTTGTTATTAAAATAAGGCTATTTTAGTGCTAGAATTATAAGCCAATGGGTTTAAGTACTTAATATTGACCTTCGAAATTCTAAGTTAGGATATGCTGTAATACCTATTTTATATGTCCTCAAAATGCCCCTGTAATTGGTCAAATTTCAAAATTTTCTTGGGGGCTTACATTGTCTGAACCTCTAGCTGTATGGGCTTGTTGAGCTTGCCAGAATCTGCATTTTGGCAGTTGGAGCCTCAAATCCTATGATGGTGCATACGACTTAATAGTTCTAAAGCTCAGCCCTTGGGTTAGAGCCAATCGGAACCATAAAAAGACATCTGAATTCTCGATTAAGGCTGCACTTGTCTTGCCTGTGCATTTTAATACCAAAAATCAGATTTTCACCGCTTTATCCTAACGAGCACCATCTGATAACATTTTTCTGACTTCCTCTCTGTGAGAAAATTTACAAATACTTTTTTCCATGCATTGATGCTGGGTGGTATGATTTTCTTTCCTCCAAATTTTCTTTTTCATCATTTTTGGTAAGTTTTTGATTATATCTTTGTTAGTGTTTAGTGTTAAAGATGTACAGGTCAAGGTGTGCTTACAAGCTTGGTCCATAGTTAGCATGGAATCATGATATTTTTATGTGTATATTTCTGCTGTTTCATTAGCCACTAACTAGTGCTCCAGTTTCCATATGCACTGATATATTTCTGTTTTCTAGCATGAGATTTTTATATTTTGCTTATTTAGTTGCATTTTTTGGAAGTGGCAGACCTGGCATATTTCTCATTTGCTATATTTCTAGTATTTGAATTCTTTATAGACAATTCAACATAAGTATTCATGTGAGTCATGTCAGGGGTATTGCTTTTACAACAGTTTACCAGAGTTATTTTTCCTTGTGGCATCCTTGGTCCTCCCCAGCACCATCTACTGAGGCTTTATATAACTATCGTTTCACTTCTACAACATTTTTTCTATTCAATATTTATTTTTCATTTTTTGGGACAGTATTGTTCAAATACAATATATATTCAATAAGGAATAAAGCAAAATGAACTAATAACTTTATGGCTGTAATTATATTCTTTTTTATGTATTAGTCAATGCTTTGGACTTTGGGTATATTTTATATTTCATTGATCATCACAATATTACTCTATACCTATATGTGTGTGTCTGTATGTATATTATTTTATTACCATTATTGTTATTATTATTTTTATTATACGCACAGTATGTTATTGTTCACTGCAACAGTAATTTATTTTTAGCAATATCATAGTTTTCATCCAGAAAATCAAATGCGAGTTGAGCGTCAGTATTGTATATTTTACTTTTGCAGGGAAAACTTTATCCACATTCTGCCATAACTCTAACCGCCTAATCTAACCTAACCTAATTTTTGCAGCATATAGTGTTCCCCTTTATGAGTAAAATATACAATAAAGTTTAGGTTAGGTTAGGTTAGCTTAAGTTAGATTAGGTGGTTAGAGTTATGGTAGAATGTGGACAAAGTAATCCCCTCAAAAGTTAAATATACAATATTGGCGCTCAACTTGCATTTGATTTTGGATATTGGCACTCAATTGGCATTTGCTTTTATGAACGTAAACTACAATATAAATGAGCTCTGTCCTGCTGTGGCTGATGAAAAATGTTCTCCTTTTTTGCAGAAGTCAAGACTCTAAGAGGAATAGCAAAGAGTTCAAGAAACTACTTAGGTGGATGCCAACAATGCAAACTCAAGGAAAAGTGATCTGACAAAATTAAATGTCAGAAACTATCAAACTTTATTTTACAATATCAAATAAAAGTTTGTCAACATCTACAGCTGAAACAAGTCATGCAAGCTACAGTGAAGCCAATGACAGTGCACAAACCAAAGGAGCTCTTTTCTGCAATACTCAACCACTGTTTACAGTATTGATACAGATGACGATCGCAGTAGTCAACATGAAAGTACCATGGAACAGGAAACGACAGAGCAGAATCAGGAAACAGGAAGCAAATTCAGTGATTTCAAAGAATATAGTGTCCTTTCAAACTGGCCCATAACAGTTCATAATGATTTCATACAAAATTGTTTAATGCAAGGTATCAGTATTTAAAAAAATGATGTATATACCATTTCCAGCAAGGTTTACATGGAGCAAAACAGAAGTTTCTCAAACAAACACTGAAAAAAGATTAAAAAATAGTCTGATTGTGATGAGATCCTGGTTAGTTTACTCAAAGAGCAAAGGCTGTATATACTGTTTTGTTTGCAAACTCTTTTCTAAATGCCAAATGTCACATACAGCAAGAAGGGTTTCTGACTGGATGAATATACTCAGAACTCTGGAGTGTCATGAAGACAGCATGGAACATAACAGGGCAATGTTGTGCTGGATAACAAGAAAGTCAAATAAAAACACTGTGGATCAGCAACTTGAGGAACAGATGAGAAAGTCATGCAGTACTATTGTGAAGTACTGAAAAGAGTTCTAGCTATTATAAAGTTTTTAAGTGAAACAGGTTTGGCATTTAGAAGTCATGAGAAGACGTGGGGCTCACCAAATAATGGAAACTTCACAGGGGCCATTGAACTTATTGCAGAGTTTGACCCATTTTTGCATGAACATCTCGAGAAATGTAAAAGTTAAAAAGTAAATGCTACTTACCTATCCAAAACCGTGTATGATGAATGACCAGCTGGTAACTGTAGTTCGATACTGCTATAATGGAAAACCCTGTGAGAGATTTTAAACATTTGTAGCAATAGAAAACAATTCATCCATGACCTTGTTCAACAAAATACAACAAGTCCTGAGTGAACATAAGCTTTCACTTGAAAATATCCATGGTCAGTTTTACAATATTGCATCTAGCATAAAGGACTCGTAGAAAAGGCTGCAAGCACTCTTTAAAAGCATTAACAGATATGCAGACTATGTATCATGTGCAGCTCATTCACTCAACCTTGTTGGAGAAAAGGCAGTGTCTACTGTGCCTTGAAGTTGACTGTTTTGGCATTTTGCAGGAGCTGTATGTTTTCTTTTCTGGATCTCCACAAAGATGGGGGATTTTATACACCCAGGGCAATCTAAAATTTTCTCTAAAGAGCTTAAGTGTAACTAGATGATCTGCACACTATGAAGAAGTCTGGGCAATTAAAAATAGACATACAGGTATTTTATAAACTCTCAAACATATTTTTTGAAGATTCAGAAGACAAGCCTGAATGTAAATGAGGTGCAAAGAATTTATATTACAAGTTGGTAAAGTTGGAATATGCTATTTTAACAGTCATTTGGGAAGAAGCGCTGCAGAGTTTCAACAAAACACTCCAAACCACTAGTTTTGATGTATTTGAAGGTTATCTTCTGCTACCATCTTTACTTTTGTTTATTAAAGAAAATTCAGCAGACAGGATCACATACTATGAATCAGAAGCAAAAGGTTTCTATGAAGATATCACCTCAAGTTATTCTGATGATTCCAAATTCATTTTTACAAAGACATTTTCAGATGGAATAAGTGGTCGGGCTTCTTTGGGAGGACTTCTCAAATTTATGATAGACGTTCTAAATCAACTCTATGACTGCTTGGCAATCCACTTATGCAAGAGGATTGACCCATATGGGAAATGGTTCAAGTTCCTCTCAGAATTGATGAACAATTCTGTAATTGATGAGGACAGTATTAAATTTTAATATTTAAAAAAAAAAAGCAAACCAAGTAGAAATGTCACAGTGTGGAGGGTGTGATGTTCACTTCCTAAATTATGTTATGCACTTAGGTCACTTAATAAAAGTCAAACTGTGAAATGTAACTGTAAAATACGTACTACAAATAATCAAATAGAAAACAGTAGGTAGTCCGCAGTTGAGTTCAAAATGGAATATCCTTTATATTGAAGCACACAAACAAGTGATCCTAGTTGTGTATAATGAAAAGCATAAAAAACATTCCTTATTTATATATAATCAGGTTGCTTGGAGCAAGGGAGTAGTTACAGAGGGTGGCTCTGTTAAGGGAAATAAAAGCATTAAAATCCTTCCTCTAGCCAAATCCCCCTTCCCCTTTGTATTGGCTAACCAACTAATCAAAACTTTATTAATTAAGAAACAAACTAAAAATGACTGACTAACAAAAAGATCTACAGATAGACATCTACCAGAATAATATTAATAAATAACTTTTAACAAAGGTCACTTTCATATTAAATAAATACTTTATGAGGACAAATCATAATATGAATGAACATGTGTACAGATATACAACTGAAAACCTAAACAGGATGAAAAAGCAGAAATAATTGCTAAGCTGAAAATACAGTGATAAATGTTAAAATAAAATAAAAATAAAGCACTAAGGCCATGGGATCCATTAAAGTGTGGCATCTAACTAAGAAAACTCTTAGTCTGAGTGTGTAAGAATACACTCAAGAGTAATTGCAACCTTTAAAACAGGAAAAAGAAAAAGACAAGGCCCATGCACATTGTGTGCATTTTCAGACTTTCATAGTCTAAAAGGGAAAAAAATGTAACAAAAGTGTTGAGTTTAAAATCTAAAATAGCATTTAATGTGGAGTCATAAAATGATTAATGTACACGTCAGCCACCTAAAGTATGTCCTTTGTAATATTGTAAGCTAGTGCTAAAAAAAGTAAACAGTGTTTGATATTTCTTTTTAAACACAATATAAGCCAGTAATGTCAGCATTAATCGGTCCCATATCAGTTTTTAATACTCTTTTAAAAAATGGGGCAGTTTTCTGAGATCTAGTATGCTTTTTATGGAGCGATACAAATTAAACCCTGGTTTTCTGAAAAGAGTTCCGTTTCGGCTGCCACAGTAGTTCACATTTTTTCTAAAAGATTAGGGATGTCCGTTCTAGTTCCAAAAGGTCCACATAGTCAATAATTTGAGATTTAAACCCAGTGTGTCTTTTGTGTAGCTGCAGGTGCTGAGCCATTGCATTATTCTTGCACTTGGCTCTAATTTCAGAAAGATGACCAGAAATCTTTATTTTAAGTCTATTGAGCATTTCCCCACATAAAATGCTTCACAGCCATTGCAGTTAGCCCTGCAAACCACCTGCATTGAGTTACAGTCACCTCCTGCATTGGTTTTAATTATTTTCTTTAAATAAGGGCAGAAGAAACATGTATCCCTCCTGCATGTACTGACAAAAGACAGAGCTGGCTTCATACTTATTGGTGCATGTATTCTGCAGTCTGGGCTACCTTCAACCTAACTCCTGATGCTCCTGTCTTTCCTACACACAAAGGAAGTAGCTTCTCCAAGGATGTCCATTAATATGAGCTTCAGTAATTATGGACCAATTCTCTTTAATAACATTGGCAATGCTGTAATAGTCAACAGTAAAAGTCAGGATACAACTGTCTTTAGATTTGTTGTCCATAGATTTAACACCCTCCTATAATGCCTGTTAAGTGCATATGCAGTTGCACTTTTTAGTTCAATATGTTCCAAAATGCATCTTAACATATTGCTTTTGTATCCGCTCACCAAAAAATCTTTTCAAGTTCATTTAGGTTCTTAAGGAAGGGTGACATTTTTTGTGGTGATCCTAGCCAACTTGTAGCCATGGGACGTAACATTATATTTCATTCTGGTGGGATGGAAACTTTTATTATGTAGCAGGAGGTTTACTCTGGTCGGTTTTCTGTAAAGATCTTCACCAATTTTACCTTGGTCCAAGTCTTTAGTAATCTGCATATCTAAGAAGACTGCCTGGGAGAGGCTGTAGGAAGAGATGAAATGCAGGAAGTAGGTGGTTTGATTCATATAGCTGATAAAGTCTTCTAATTTAGCACTTTCTCCTTTCTACACAATAAAAATATCATCAATAAAGTGCAAGTATGCTGTCCATAATGTGTTGCATGTATTCTCTGTTGCTATAAATATAATCTTTCTCCATCTTGCCTAGGGCTATGTTGGCCAGACTAGGGGCCATAGCTGACCCCATGGCTATACCAGTCTTTTGTTTATACTAATTTTCATTAAAAGTAAAGAAATTGTACCAAGCACCAGATTTAAAAGTTTACCTGTTCTTTCATGTGGTGCTGGTGTTCCATTGTTGTTTTTTTCTTTAAGAATCTATCACTGTTTCAATACAATAATTATGTAGAAGTACAGTATATAATGATTTGACATCTATCGTTAATAAAATACTATCAGCATCAACTGTGACATATTTTATTTTTCTTAAAAAATCATTAGTGTCTTTTATGTGTGGGATGTTCTTCTCAGCCAGAGGTTGTAACAAAAAATCCAGGCAGATGGCAGAAGCTTCAGTGCATAACATAATTTAGGAAGTGAACATCACACCCTCCACACTGTGAAGTTTCTACTTGGTTTGTTTTGGACCCAGCGTAGGTTGCCTACTGGGTTTTTCTTACACTTCAAGGGGTACCACGGAATTTCTCTTTTTTATCTTATAATAATAATAATACATTACAAAGCTTATATAGACCACAAATTAGTAAATGTGTGTTATCAGTTCAAAGAATATTTATACCTTAGGAAATCCCAAAACACAGAAGAAAACACGACATCTAAAATGCAATGTGCAGAATTTCTTCAGCTTATTTGTGAGAAACCCCTAACTGAAGTGTTCCCTAATATCACTACTGCACTTAAGCTGTATTTGACAATGCCTATCATGAACTGTGAAGCAGAAAGAAATTTCTCAAAGCTTTCCTTCATAAAGAACAAATCTCGGTCTACCATGGCTGAAGAGTACTTACATTCTTTATGCATATTATCTCTAGAAAATGACATTGCAAGGAAGCTCTCATATGACAAAACTGTATGTGAATATGTTGCTAGAAAGAACAGAAAAAAAGAGTATTTTGTACATCGTGTTTCATGTAATACATATTCTCATATGTGTCTACAATAAAAGATTATATTAACTGTGGTCTTTGCTAAATTTTCTCATGTTGCTCCTGTCACTATGGAGACAGTAGATCAGACATCCGTTCATTCAGATGACATCACAGCTGATGAGCCGGAAGATAATGATTGCACTTACACAACTGTTAGATGGAGTAAAAGAATTAGAGGGAATCAGCAACAACAGACTGTAGTGAATCACAATAGACCAGGGTCATATAACGCTAACGCCCAAGATTTTCACCATGGTGGCAAGATGAAAGTCAACCAAACACGCTCAGCCAACAGCAACCCCAAACAACAGAGGAAAAAGAACAGTTGTCGCAGGAGATAGCCAGGGATAGGCATTCGGGCAGTTTATCTATTTACACAAGTAAACAAGGTGACTTTAAAGTTTGCAATTTTACTTCTTTATGCATTTCACAAGAAATGGTGGAGTTTATATCTAAAGGACTCAATTTTGTACTTAGCTTTAAAGCTAATAAAGCTAAAACCATATGTGATTTGAAGGTATTTGTACATAAGCTCAATTTGAATATCATGTTTGGGAGCAATACTAGTATGGTGACAAGTGAACGGGTGTCTAGTGTGTTTAATCCTCCCTTACAGGGAACTTTAGCTTTATTTGAAAAAGTTAGTGAAACTCATTTTAGAGCTTTATTAAGTAATCAAAGTAATGTTTTTAGTGAAGGTCATAATGTAACCAAAGCAGAAAGGGAATTTATAGCTTTTTTGAAAACACAAAAAAATTGTGTGATGCAACCTGATAAAGGTGGGGGTGTCATCTTTATGGATGAAATGGAATATGTTAAGAGAATGACATATATGTTTGATAAGTACAAATTATGAGAAGGTCTCAGTGAATTAACTCAATCAGGCATACCAACGAGTTAGATCATCTTTGAATGACCTATTTATAAACGCTAGTATTTCAATTGATACATATCATTATTTGACTATGCCAGCCCCACTTATTCCAGTTATTTCTGGTACACCAAAAATCCATAAAAATCTTATTGATCCGCCTTTTCGTCCGATTATAGATGGATGTAAATCCATTACGTATGCTTGCGCGAAGTGGATTGATTCTAGGTCGTAGGTGATTTTTAAGACAGAATCACAAATTTGTCGAGATTCCTGGTCCTTCTTAGAAGGTTTGAATAATATACCTTTTCACCCTACATATAATTTTCTTACTGTGGACATTAGAGATCTGTACACAGTTATACCTCAAGACCTTGGCTTAGAATGGGTACGTGAATTTCTTTTGATTAAAGGGATAGAAGGCAATAGTATCAATCTCATCATTGCACTTTTAGAAATAGTTTTAAATAATATTTTTTTCATGTTTAATGGAGAATATTTCATTCAAAAATCAGGGGTCGCTAAGGGCTCCCCATGTGGGGGCAGTTTTGCCAATGCCGTAATGGCATTTTGGGACCGGATATTCCTTTTTCAAAACCACTTTTTCCAGGAAAGAATAGCCTGGTACACCAGATATCAAGATGATATGTTTTTCAACTTCAAGGGAGATGAGAAGGAAGTAACTCAATTGGTTGAGAATATGGTAGGGTTTACTAATTTTTTTAATTTCACTTACCAGTTTGACACTCAAACCATCAATTTCCTTGATATTTGGCTTTATAAGGATGTAATTAATAACAGGTATGCAACCAAGGTTTATAGAAATCCTATGTATTCTGATTCTTTCTTGCACTTCCACAGCAACCATCCCTACCATGAAAAAAGAGCAGTGATTAAAAGGCAGCTTGTAAGGGCTTTAAAAATGATATCTGTAGAGAGTGAGTTTTGGGAAGAATGTGGTAACTTAAAAATATGTTTTTGAAGTGTGCATATCTGGAAACTCAAATAGATCAACTTATAGTGGAAGTTAGCATGAAAAGAGAATCAGGCCAATTTAAACCCATTTTGTCAAGGGGATATTCTCAAGACTTACAAATTCATTTTCCACAAACACCTCTAGCTAGCACTGAATCAATAAATGTCGTTCCTGAAAATAATTTCCTCACTAGTTTTTCAACACAATATTCTGGTAACGTTTCCGGCCTTAAAAACATCCTTATCAATGACTGGAATTTTATATTAGAAGATCAAATGATAACACATTCCCTAGGTATGAGACCTTTAGTGACTAAAAGACTAAAGACTTTAAGACAGGACCTAATTTAAAAGCATTATTAGAGACCCCTATAACAACACAAAGCTCAGCTTGGGGAATGTTCAAATGTGGATGTTGTCATTATTGCCCCCATATCCAGACAGGCACATATGTATGCATACGCTGGACTAGGTATGCTATCAGGGGGAGATTCACTTGTGATAGTCAAGGGATAGTATACCTTACCACTTGCCATCAATGTATGGCTTTTTATCTAGGGAAAACAGAGCGACCTTTTAAACAACGCATATATGAACATTTGTATAATATCACTAGAAATATTGGTAACAATGCTTTAGCTAGACACATAGCAGAATTTCAGTCACACAGTTTTTTATTTATAGTGGTTGATCAAGTCAAGAAAAATAGTAGAGGCGGTCCTTGGGAGCTTAAGTTAGAGGAACAGCAGCTAATATGGCAACTCCAGATTAATGCATATATTTACCCTTGTCTCAATGAGACGTGTTCCATCAAATGTCTGTTGAAGTTGAAAGCCTTGGAAAGATGACTCCCAAATTTATTTTAATTTAATTTTATGTGTGTGTGTGTGTGTGTGTGTGTGTGTGTGTGTGTGTGTGTGTGTGTGTGTGTGTGTGTGTGTGTGTGTGTGCGTGTGTGTGTGTGTGTGTGTGTGTGTATATATTTATTTTATTTTTATTTTACATTTGTTGACCGGGCTAGTCCAACCGGATATATTTCCATTTTCAGCAGAGGCCCGGGGAGAAAAACTCCACATATAGACAAAAGGAGATACATCATGAGGACAAATGACTTAATACATATTATTACCTATATCTAAAAACAGGAAAAAAAGTGAAAGAACGTGGAAAAGGAAATGTAATAAGTTAACCGAAAGAACAGTATTTAACTTTCTAGCGAATCCAAGTAACATAATGTTGAACATTCTAACATGTTTTAATACCAAGGAGGAAGTATAAGATTAAAGAAAGAGAAGCAACAATATATATATATATATATATATATATATATATATATATATATATATATATTCTTATAATTGTCATAATAAATTAAATGAGTTCATAGCATGTTTAGACATACAATCTTATTAGTGTAATTGCATATTTAATTTAATTTTATTAAGTAATAATATGTTTCTTTAGTAATGGATTTTGGTAGGCTTTTTAAGCATTCTTTAAGTATTGATTTAATTAATTTGATTTATCATATGTAATTGCCTTAATTAAGATGGCTTTATAAGCTATTTGCATTCTGGGAACTAATGTCTGATGAAGTACATATATTTTGTATGAAAGCGCTAACATTAAATATTTGTATGGATTTTACCATTTCATCTGTTTTTAGATTTTACCAGTTTTTGTTTTTGCATTTTGTTTGAGTTCTTTGTTTAATTTCATTATTCTATGATGCATTATGCACGTGTATAAAGTTTCCCTAATTTTCATCTCCCATGACTTGAAAACTATAAAGCATAGCCTAGAAAGGTTTTGTTCACACCAATGACTTTGGTATGTGAGACAACCCAGTACAACAATTTTAATCAAAATCTGTGATATGGTTGAATTTAAAAAAAAATATTGTGATGATCTGCCATGGAACAACCCTAGTGAAGAAGATAAAAGCGGTTACTCAGACCTCATCACTGGTGGGAAGGGGCTCACTGTATGTCCCATTTTCAAGGACTCCACCCCACCATCCCATTCTCTGTAATTTTGGCTTTAAGGTCGTTACAAGGGCAGCAAGGCCCTTTGGACCTTGTTGGGTGTTGCCATATTGTTGCAGTTTGCAAAGGGGTTCCATAGCAGTTCAAGCTTCAGGGTCCCAAAAATGTAGGTCTGGCCCTGCCTGGCAGAGTCTAGCCAGAGTGGTGTTTGATGCTACAGGTATGCTCCATTCCTGTGAGCAATGCAGGTACCTATACAGTGACTTGTGAGGACACCATCTTGACCTTCATAGCCAGTAAGAAGAAAGGGTCAGAGTAAAGGGCAATTTAGATGTATTTTAAGTGTATATCCAGTCTACATGCAGATTACTTTTCTGCATAGTTAATTTACAGTTGCTCTTCTGAATAGGAGCAAAGCAGTTATTCTGAGTGCCTGTGTTCGACATTTGGTGTTTGATTCCTGTATAACTGCTCATGAGAGGCGATAGAATAGGTATGATATGACAGATAGACAGAAGTTCATTAGTTCATAGATGTATAATAGGTTAATGACCTCTGGGACCTTTATATTAACTCACTGGGATCTTTATAAACTGAGACATGAAACCTAAATGTATTACAAGAGTTATTGTGCCTTACAAGTTATTTTAAAAGGTATATGTTAGGGCATGATTTAAATGTTGTCACTGTCCATCAGCAACACATGTGTCAGACCAGGGGTGGATTTCCAATTTCCCACCCACTGGTCCAGGTTGTGCTTGAACAGGGTTTAGGAAATGGCTCTTCTTCAAATGGATGGAAAGCCTATTTTAGAGAATGGGAATTCTTTGAAATATGCAAGTGTCCCTCCAACATGTCCTATTTAAGTCACAAGCAAAGTTTAAATCCTTAGCTCTAGCAGTTCTAGTGCTGTTTGATTTGTGGATATTCAAAAGGTCCATCAGAGTGGGATCCAAGGATGCCCTGTATGCCAGGCATAAATTGCTTCTCAGCAGTCTGTAGGAAACAAAGTGCATAGACAGGGCTTTGAACCATTCTGAACAGGACATTGCGGTTACATCCTGTATTCTTTTTGTGAGAAACCTGCGTGGACATTCCAGTTGTTGCATGTGCCTGGTTAAGTACATACTGAAGGGGGCATTATGCTCAATGGTGGGTCTAAAGTGGACTGAGTACAGTGACTCAGTGACTTCCCTGGATCTAGATGTCATGTCCTTACTTACAAGTTGAGTGATACAGAATGATTTTCTTACTATCGTAGACACATGTTAGTTGAAAGCCAGGTTACTGACTATGTGAGTGTCAAAATCCCTGACAACTGTCTCTAATGTTAGGGGTGTTTAATCAATAAGGTAGTAAACCTGGGTGACTGACTTCCCACAAGGTACTTTTCTGCATGTTGTCTTCATACTGTTTAGGCAGATTAGAATACTTTCCCACAAACTTCATAGTTGCAGTTACATATCAAGATGTTTACCTGTACCCTTCCCTTTAAAAAGGCACATCCTAGAACCACAGCATTTTCATAATGCATTATTTTAGTCAGATTTTCCCTCATACAGTTGTATCCACCACTCCTTTACATTATAACTACTCTTTTCTTTGTAATTATTTTGTGTTTGTTATTTTATTTCTCTCAATTTCTTTTTCCATTTTGAACAATAGCTGCCATGTCAGTGTCAGTGGCACAGCCATAGGTTAGGCCATGGGCTATGGTTCCGTCAGCCAGTCTCACCAGCCCCTGCATCTTCCTAAACCATATACAGAGGTGTTCCCTCCCATGGCTGCAATATGGCTACTTTTGCTGCCCTGGTGGTGCTTCATCATCTTAGACCACCATTATTCCCCTTATATGGCACTGCTACGGGCAGGATTCTGTAACTTGCAGGTAACTGGTGTAAGTGGTGGTGGGGATATGTTAGACTGGCAGCTGGAGGCCCACATTGGTCACAAAGAAATGCTCCTCTTGGGCTAGTAGATGTGCTTCACTCTCTGATTCTGCTATCGCCACCTCAGACAGGGCAACATAGGAAGCAATACCCATCTTACATCCATCCTAGTGTTCCCTTATTTTGGCAGTCAATGATCTTCCACATTATTGTCGATTTCTACACACCCACAGTATCCTCCCTTTGTGTGTTTATGGATCCATTGTCTTTTTACAATATCTGATCTCTAAACCTCCTCTCTTGGTCTTTGCCTATGTTATATACTTGTATATTTGCTCCTGTTACTGACCCTCAGCCTTTTGCCATATCTTCACCTTCATGTATATCCTATATCCTATATCCAGCTTACTCTCCTCAAGAGAAAAAACAGTGAGCATTTCCCCATCCTTACCCTCCCTCTTAACCTTTAGGATTCTCCACTTCCTGTTTCCTCTTTTTTCTACCATGCCCATACTCCCATTTCAACCCCTTTTCATTGTCAAGAAATGGATTTAATCATTGCAGTGGCCCCTTCATGGCATGGTTGTTTTCCACCTTCTCCCATCTTAGAGCATATCTACATACTGAGGCACTTGCTTTCTTTTTTCTCATCAGTTTTCCTCATTATGATCTTAGATGTGACTGCAAGTTCTCCTCTTTTACCACAGATCCAGTTCTTGGCATAAGTTCACACATGAGTACTAGGCAAGCAGACACTGCAGGCCATTTTATACCTAGACAATTTCCCCTTTTTGTGTTTAAATTAACTTATCCCATTTGGTTAGATATTGGTCTTAGCCATCCCATCATTGATAATTATATATTAGCCCTAATGAAAATAACTAGAATCATACAGTAGACATTCTGAGGGGACCCACGCATATGATAAAGCATTTAGGATCTGCCTTTGTCCATTAACAGTGCAGGAGGCAGTCCTGGAGCAAATTTTCTGTTTTCTTGCAAGAAATCCAAGACGCATGACAAGTTTTCCTAACTGGATATGGATTGAGCTGTGAATTTCCACCTTCTTACATGACATTGAGCTATAGGCCACAAATGCTACAAGCTGTACCAGTGGGAGGCACTCCACAGTTACATTAAGTATGTCTCTGAATGCAAGGGTATGTTTCTTACTGGACAAAATTGACTTTAGCTGATTTATTAGCTCTGAGTCATTTTCAAATGATGTAAGCTAAAACAATAAAAAGGAGGGGCATGCAGCTCTAAGGGAATTGTAATATTTGCAATTAAGCATTGATGGACTAACATCTGAGGCACCAAGTGAAAAAAACTATTTCTGTATGAATGAAGACATGCAATGGAAATGCAATAATTCCTGTATATTGAGATATAACATAGGTGAATGAGAATTCAACAACATCTAAAACCATAAGCATAAGAATAAACGAATGTCTCAGTGCTGCATTTAAATATTATGCAGCCATTTTATGTCATTTACCTTTGAGCACTCTAATGTGAAATTTATACATGGAAAAAGAAAAAAAGTGATATATATTGCAGAAAAAAACTTTTTGCATAATGAAATGTCACATTTTAGGCAGTTGTGTTAAACAGGGAATGGCGATACAAATCTTTTTTTTTTAAACAGAGTGGAATTGTATTATTGTTCTAAGTAATAATAGTTATGCGGATAGTTATATACATAACTATTTGTTTTCTAAGTTCTAATATAGCAATAACCCATGCCTGGGTGTGGGTAATGCTGGATTTACCCACGGTTGGCGTGGTTTGGTCCCGAAGCCCGAGGACCATAAAAGCCAACCGGGTAAATACAGCATTACCCACACCCAGAAGTGGGTTATTGCTATTATACCATGACATTATTTAAGAAAAAAAACTATTACTTTTCTTAAATAATGGCATAGTATAATGCCTGTTTGCTGCCCTTCCGCAGATGTCTGGCATCCGTGGCAGTTCTGATGTACTGCGCCTGCGCAGTACATCAGAGTTGTAAAACGGAGAAAGCAAGATCTCTGTTGCTTTTTTTTTTACTGTTTTGCTATGTTAAATGGGTTTAACATAGCGAGACAGCTTTAAAATAAGCAACGGAGATGTCCGTTGCTTATTTTAAAACTGTCTCGCTATGTTAAACCCATTTAACATAGCGAAACAGTAAAAAAAGAAACTGAGATCTTGCTTTCTCCGTTGCTTTTTTTTTAAAACCTGTCTCGCTATGTTAAATGGGTTTAGCATAGAGAGACAGCTTTAAAATAAGCAATGGAGATCTCCGTTGCTTATTTTAAAGCTGTCTCGCTATGTTAAACCCATTTAACATAGCGAGACAGTGTTTTAAAAGTAGAGTTATACTAATGGAAAAAACTCCGGCGACCGGACCTTTTTCCATTAGTATAACTCGATTTACAATGTGCACGCTGGCCAATCAGCGTGCACGTTTTGGGGGGGGTCATGGTATAATAGTCATTTTTAACTCCTAAAAAGGCAAAAAGTCGAGGTATTATCCAGTCTCATTTTGAAGGAAATGTTACAATCAGGACCGTTCATTTTGAATTCTGTAGGTAAAATCCTGACACACAATCTATGCATTATTTATTACAGAAAAAAAATGTAGTAGACAAAGAAGAATGAGGCAGTTTTATTTTATGATAATGACCTTATGCAGGGTGTTTTTGTAGAGCTTTTAAATAAGTCGGTAGAAAAACAGAGTTACTGATATAAAATTCAAGGCTAAACTGACATAAACATGTAACAGAGATATGGCAGTATATGTTGTTATTTGTATAGACTGTCATTTATTTTATATTGTTAAGGCAACATAAGACAAAGGGATCATTTACAAGCAGAAATCGGGTGCATAATTGAAGCATACACAAGGAAAATGTACCAAAAGATTAGTCAGGCATTTACAATAATCCATCAACAGAATTTATGACATCTTCAGATATTTTGTATTGTAAATGCAGTACCATTTATAAGATACACAAAAGTACATTTAAAAAGAAGTTGGAAGAAAAAAGAAGTCTTATAGATAATAAAATATTATAGAGTAACCCTATGTGGATTAAACAATGCAAGTGTAATACAAAATGTATTTCAAAGAGTTTAGAAGACTGTTTCTGATAAGAAATTCTTGAGTAGTATGCCTTTAAAGGTTAATTAATCAACTTGCATGTTTTCTTTAAATAAAGAACAATGGAGGAAGTTCAGTCCTTAGATGGATTATTATTCTGAACGAGGCATTATGGTGTTGAGATGTTAGATTTCAAATGAAGTTAATGGAATAATTTTGCTTTTATAGTCACATCCTTCTGTCTTTTGTACTTTAAAACAAATGATGCACAAGTGTGTGGAAATAAAGTTTAAGCATGCAAAGTCATCTGCACAAAAGTTTTATTTCATTTCATTTATTTCATGTTATATATATTCTTATTTGCCAAATGGAGATACATGAGTTGCATTTATGTTTGAAAATAATATAGTAAATCATAATTCCTGGTCATTTGTGGTAAAATATAGTAAATCATGTTCAGATGTGGAAGACTATGCATACTGACTGTATTCCCAAACAATCTGACCTTATACAGATAATACATAACTTTGTCCAAGTGCCAGTTTCTGTGCAACTGTCAATTTTTGAATCTAGTTACCCGTTTTATACTAAAAGAAATATGTAATGTACAAACCCTGCATATAACTGTCATGTATATATTTTGTGATCAATAGACAACCTGGTAAAATATATATACACTAATTTACTAGGAGTATTATTTGTACAGTAACATTTCCATATGAACAATCATGACTTGGAAATTAAATGACTCTTGGAGTTCTACCACTCTTTTTACCTGTACACATGCATATAGTGGCCAGACTATAATATCACTGATCTATTAATATCCTGATTTCCTTTCCCTTGTAGGAAAACTATACCTCATAGAATCATAGGATAATAGGAGACTACCAGGCTATTGACCTGGAGGTCATTCCAAACCTAGCTGTTTCATCCCAGTGTAATACCATAGATACTCTAGTCAATACCCAGAACTATATTTAGTAGTGACTGCCCATGTCAAGAGGGTTGTGGGCGTTATCCTTGGTATGAATTTGCGGTGACCCTTCAACTTATCCAGGTTCTTTTTGAACAGTGTCCTAGAGGTGCTCTGCTTCACATGAAATGGCAGTCTATTCCAAAGATGTGGCAGTCATTGGGAGACAAATTTGTCCCTCCAGCATGCCCTATTCAAGTCAAAGGCCATATTTATGTCCCTGGAATGAGTAGCACTCTTTCTGTTTGATTTACGGATGTGCAGCAAATTCATTAGGTTTGGGTCAGAGATTGCTCTGTAAGCCAGGCATAAATCTCCCCTAAGAAGTCTATACAATACTGAGTATAGTGACAGTGACTTAGTCGGACTGTATAAGACATGTGCAGGAGTCCTTTGATCTTCTTTATTAGAAAATTCTGAGATCTCTCCAGTTGCTGCAGGTGCTTTGTCTGGTACATGCCTAAAGGGGCATTATACTCAATTATCGGCCTGATTAGTGACGAGTATAGAGAAGTTATAACCTCCTTTGCTCTAGAGGTGATGCCTTTGCTAATCAAGTTTGCTGGGTAGAAGGCTTTCCTTACTACAGTAGACACATGCTGGTCATAGTTAGGTCGCAGTCTACTTGGGATTCCAGATCCCTTACAACTTCATAGGTACATAGGATATTGTTGTTAATTTGATAGTGTGAAGGGACACTTTTTTTACCAAAAGGAATGATGATGCATTTCTTTGCATTTAGTTTGAGACCATGACTAAGACACCAGTCAATGGTGTGTGTAAGTCCCCCTGAAGTATATGGACATTTTATTTATTTATTGCAGTTAGTTTACCAGGATAGCCATTAGGCCAAAATGAACCCATTTTCAATGGAGTCCTGGGGAGAAAAGCTCCAAAAATGTAGATACAGAATCAATCTATTTAGGTTATATCTATCAATAATCTAGGTACAGCAGGTTATTAATGATAATTATACAGATGTAAAAGATTAAAGCAAATAATTTCAAAATAGTACAGCAAACATTAGAAATAATACAAACTTGTGATGAAACATACTGATGATACAGACTAACAGAAGGAATAGTACAAAGTAATAATGAAAGTCATTGCATATTAGGAAGCATAGACTTAAAGGCCCAGTCTAGTACATTCTTTGCAAATACCATAGGAATAATAATGGGCAGGATTCAGGAAGGCTTACACGGAGTTCAAGAGTAGTGTAAGCCTCTGTGTAAGCCTCCCGATCCAGGAACAGCCCAAACCTCCGTGTAAGAGACAGCTAACACGTCTCTTACATGGACTGGGTGTGGAAATGCTCAATACCTCATTTGCAGCTGAAAGATATGCAAATGAGGTATTTGAGCGATCCAAGAAGCCTAAACCAGTCCGTGTAACGGACATGTTAGCTGCAGAAATGTACTCAGCTGACAACTGAGTACATTTCTGCAAAATTGACAACGGAGCTATGTCAGCTCCAAATAAAGGGTGCATATGTTTCATTTAGCATGCCAATGGCCAAATATGTGGCCATTGGCATTAAAAAGTGTTGCAAAACTATAAAAAATAACTTTTTTTTTTCGTGGGATTTACATGTGTAACTGCAGTGCACACCCGCGCAAATGGGGTGCACTGCTTAAAACTGAAAACCGAAGCTTTTAAGCCCACAATTGTGGGTTTAATGTATTACATGGAATGACAATGCAGGGACTAGCAGACCAAAAACAATATGGCCTCCGTGTAATGGTTGTCAAGGGGGGAAGCTCCGTGTAAGACATGTAACTAAGCATTACTAGGCAATCCTATGTAAATGAGGGTTACAATACTGAATCACACTGCCACATAGGTAATGAGCACTTTCTGAGTAGTGTAAGAGTTATAGAAGGGGGAGGAATAGAGTAAGAGGTAGGTGACATCACGGGGGGGAATGATAAGAATAAGTGTATCACATTGGAGGGCAGTGTAACATGACAGATGACAGACAGACATCAAGGAGAGGGGTGTGTCCCAACAGAACACTAGCAAAGTCAAGAAATAGAGGGTGCACACTATCCCTACACTCAAACTTTCTTGATATACGTGCATGCGCACGTGTGCGCGCGTGTAAGGCAGGTTCAACATGTGGGAGCGTGTTGCAAACCGTTTACAACGGTTTGCAGGCGCTGCGTGTGGAAGGCAATGTAAACAGCAGGAAGCCTGTTGCCTGATGTATAAGGCTGTGTGCGCGCGTTTTACCATGAATCAGCCTAGTTCAAATCATGTAAGGATGTGTGCGCGCGTGTAAGTAACTGTGAGCGTGCTTAAGCTGGTGTGCACATTGCTCCCCCTCAGGAAACAGAGAGGAAAAAGGAAACAGCCAGAATACAGGGAAGCTGCTAGAGGAGACTGCTGAAGTTATTTGGTGCAAACAATTGGAAGCAGGCAATTACACAGGCAGACTAGAAGCCCAACCCAGCACTTAAAACACTGCAAACAGCAGTGCAGGGTGTTTCTCACAAGAGATACTACAAGAAAGTAAACTATCAGAATTGAAAACTGAAAAAAGCTGAACTCAGAGCAGAAATGCTAGGGGCTGACTTAGCTGTTATAATCAGGCATAGGCGAATTGCTGAGGGTGGTGATAATGCAGATGCTGACAGACAACCCAGAGTGAGGAGAAGAAGAGTATACAGGCCCAGGGTCACCTACCATGGAGATAGTAGAGTGCTACAGAGTGGACAGAGACCTTCTGCAGCAAATTGTTGAGCTGTGCAGGCCACGTCTCACACACAGAACTAACAGAGGGGAACCCATCCCAGTGGAAACCAAGGTATGTGTTGGCCTAAGAATACTAGCAACAGGTACCTTCCAGAGACCAACAGGTGATATGATGGGGATATCACAGGCATCAGCCTCCAGGGTACTGCACCAGTTCCTGGATGCCATGTCAGCACATGTCGGTGATCATGTATATTTCCCCAATGCCTGTGAGGTATTGGCCAGCAATATGCATCTCTTCCTGCAAATAGCGGGATACCCTGAGGTACTGGGTGCAATAGACTGCACGCACATACGCATCAAAGCACCAGCCGGTGAGCGGGGTAGAGCCTACATTAACCACAAGGGATTCCCCTCCATCAACTGCCAGGTCATGTGTGATGCCCAGGGCATAATAATGAATGTGTGTGCTGGCTGCCCTGGGAGCTACCACGATTCCAAACATCTGGCATCTGACGCAGCTGTACCAATCATTTGCTAGTGGGGACTTCCCACATGGACACCTAGTGGGGGATGCAGGTTATGCACTTGAGCCGTGGCTGATGACACCCATCAGAAATGCACACACACCTGAACAGGAACGCCATAATGAGGCACACGCACAAACACGTAATGTCATAGAGCATGTGTTTGGGCTGCTCAAGTCACGGTTCCGGTGTCTGGACACATCTGGTGGAGCCTTGCAGTACACACCAACTACATGTACCCAAATGATCATGATATGTGCTATGCTACATAATATGATCCTGCGGAAACAGCTGCAGCAGGACCAGCATAGGGCTGGGCCAAACATACCCCCACCATTGCCAAGGCCACCACAGGCAGAGGGTGACTCGGAGGAGGAACAACCTGACCTTGCCCCAGTAGGCAGAAGGAGGTGTGCCCAGTATGCCCTGGCCTTGGCAAAGAGGCAACGCATAGCACATACACTTGGTCAGTAGGAACACTGGGACTGATACCCGCTCTGACTCACTCATATAGTAACAGGGATGCCAAACATGACACAACCTGCTTCCAAACATTTACAGGGAGTGTAGTATGTGCATCTGACAGAGGCAGCCCTGCAGCACCACCTGAGGCATGAATGCCATGTGTTAAGTAATGTAACACCATGTACCATATGCACACCTGAGGACCCTGACTAACATCCACCCTCACCAATCATAAACCACAAAAACACAAACCCACCTTCATAGGTACCACAAGGGATAGGAACCTAGATGTAATGCTACCCAATGCCAGAAGTATAAACAGCAAGATGCGTGCAGTGTAAATGCACACAGTATAGAGAATGTAGATATCAGTGCTGTAATAGAAAACTGGGTCAAAGCCCACATCAGCACCCTAACACTACCAGGTCACACCTCATACAGTGATGTACATGTGCAAAAACATGGAACAAGCTACAAAACGAGGGTGACTAGCAATAAATGTCATGGATAACCACACCCCCATGTTGGTACCACAACAAGAAGCACCATGGTTTAGCCATGGTCAAATACCAATGGCTAAAACTGCTTACTACTATATAGCTTGCTGCAGACCACTGTCCTAATAGCAGGAACCGCACCAGGCCTATGTTCATAGGCTCATAGGTTCATACTAGGCTATCTGCCTAGGGCATTTATAAGCCTAGCCCAGAGTTTTGTGGCTTCCGCCACCCCTTCAGTTTGAAGGATAATATGCCCATTATTTTGCTGTGCCTCTGTCAAGCAGTGACACTGAGGTTATCCCTGGGGTATACCTGCGATCTCCCATCCATTGGTCAAGATTTCTCTTGAACAAAGCCAGCGAGGTGCTCAGCCTCACATGTACCAGGATGTTGTTCCACAGCATAGGGAGTCTCTGGGTGATGAATCTGTCCCTCCAGCACGTCCTATTAATAGCCGTGTTGAGGTTTAAGTCTCTTGCCCTTGTAGTTCTGATGGATTTAGAGGTTCTGAGGTGAAGCATGTTCATTAATTCTGGGTTGGACATGGCCTTGTATGTCAGGCACAGGTCACCTCTGAGCAGACGGTAAGCGACTGAATAGAGCTGGAGTTCCTTCAGTCGGGCAGCATAAGACATATTTTTGAGACCCTTTATCCTTCTGGTGAGGAATTTTTGGGGCCTTTCCAATTGCTGCAGGTGTCGGGTCAGATACATTCCGAATGGGGCATTGTACTCAATCATTGGTCTGATGAGTGATGAGTACTGGGGAACAATGACCTCCCTTGATCTAGATGTGAATCCCTGCATGATCAGGTGGGCAATGTAGAAGGTCTTCCTAACTACTTTGGCAACGTGAGTGTCAAACGAAAGGTTACTGTCAACCTGGGTGCCCAGATCCCTGATAACCTCTTCTGTGCTTAGAGGATTGCCACCTATATGGGAACTAGGGGTAACCTTGTTTTTCCTGAAGGGTATGACTATGCATTGTTTAGCGTTTAACTTTAGGCCATGGCTCTGGCAGCAGTTATCCGTTTCTATGAGACCCTTCTGAAGGATGTCTGTGTCAGATGGGTTTTCAACTATGGTTCCCAGTTTGCAGTCATCTGCAAACTTTGTCAGCCATAATCCTCCTGTGTTTGCTTGTACTTCTGAAAAGTAGATGCCGAACAAATGTGGGCCCAGGACTGAGCCCTGTGGGACACCACTTGTGACAGGCTTGGAGTGTGACATGGCGCCAGCAACTCTGACCCTGTGGGTTCTGTCACTTAGCCAGTTTGCAACCCATCTTGTGACATATGGGTTTACATTTAAGCTGGTGAGTTTTTCAATGATACCCGAGTGGGGTATTGTGTCGAAAGCCTTTGCCAGGTCAAGGTAGGCTGTGTGGACTGCCTTGCCCTCATCAATGGCCTTGGTGACTGTTTCAAAAAAGTCAACCAAGTTTAAAAGGCATGATCTGCCCTTGACAAAGGCAAACTGGGTTGGATCCAAAGTCTGCAAGTCCCCTATGTCTTCATTTATCAGTTCCATTATGATCATCTCCATAGCTTTGCAGACCAGGCTTGTCAAGCTGATGGGACGGTAGTTTCTGGGGTCGGTGGAGGCACCTCCTTTGTGAAGTGGGACCACCGTTGCTGTACGCCACACCTTGGGTATGTATCCTGAGGTGAGGCTAAGATTAACAGCTGCCCTAACTGTGGGTTTAATTCCTCATTTAGTTTATGGAGCACACAATCGGGGACACCATCTGGTCCCATGGATGCTGTGTTTTTCGCCTTGGATAGAGCAGTTCTCACCTGAGCATTTGAGATGCTTGGGGGGCTACAATCCTCTGGTATAGATATCTCTCCTTTTGGGGGGGAGGAGGGGAGAAATCTGCACTGAACCTGTCAGCCAGTATGTTGGCAATGTATGTAGGTTCAGTGATCTTTACATCATTTTGAACTAATTCTGAGCATATCTGGGAGTTTCCTCCCAGGTTTCTAACATAGCTAAAAAAGGCCTTATGATTGTCTTTTTAGTCCTTAGCGAGTTTTCTCTCAAAATTTGCCTTAGATGATTTTATGGGAGATCTCAGTTTTTTACTTATAATGAGCAGGGGTGTCTTCCCTTCTACGGATTCTGCTCTATCTTGTAGTAGCTCCTTCCTTGTGTTGTAGAGCTTGTTTATGGCTGGGGTCCACCAGACTAGACACTTGCCTTTGGTACAAAGAGTCTTTGTTTTGTTTGGGATTGCCTGATCCATGCAGTCCTGGAGGTGCTGGTAGAAGGCATATGTAAGTGATTCAGCGGCTTGGGTAATGGTTTCCGCTGGCTTGGGGGCCTTGAAAGAGACCACACCAGTCTTTAGAAGTGTGAAGTTGGCTTTTGAGAAGTTCTTCACTGTGGTCTTTTTTATCTGGGGTGGGGGCGGGATGTGGACTTCCAGTGAGATTAGTTTATGATCTGATCTCACCAATTATGGGTATACTTCTGGTGTTGAACATTGTGACCCCATGTTCGTGATGATGAGATCTAATATGTTGTCTCCTCTTGTGGGGATGGTGACTAGTTGTTCCATGGCATTTGAGTTTATGAACTCTAGAAACCTTTGGGCTAGAGTGTTGGGGCTTGAGTAGTGATCCCAGTCTATATTTGGATAGTTGAAATCACCCAGTATGATGGTGTTTGGAGATACATTTATCCTCTCCAGTGTTTTCAGGAAAGCTGTGTGAGGTTTCTGAGTTTGAGAGGGTGGCCTGTAACATGCTAAAAAACTGCAGAGCAGTCTTGCCTATGGTTAATTGCACCTGGATGGTCTCCGATGCATTGTGCGTTGCCACTAACCTTGAGGTGAGGGTGTCCTTGATGAATATGGACACCCACCCTCCTTTCCTTGTGTTGTCTGGATTTTGGGGCCGGAACGCATGATATGAGGTAACACCTGATAGTGCCGGGGTGCTGTCAGGAGCCTTGAATCAGGTTTCAGTCACAGCACAGACATCGATGTTCTCCATACTGAGAAGGGCTTCGAGTGTGTGCATCTTGAGGTTGAGACTTCTGGCATTGAGCAGCATTACCCTTAGTTTTTTCCCTTTTTTGTGTTCTAGGGTGGTAGGTTTAGAATCTGAGCCTTGCCTAAAAAAGGCACAATGGGGGTGGCAACAGCCTTAGCCAAAATCCGGAAGCCCAGGGGTGACAGGTGCAAGCCGTCCCTTGTGAATCAGCGTGGCTTGTCCAGCATGTCATCCCTGGCAGACAGACATTGGATCCCCTTTGAATGACACCATAGTTTAAGCCAATTATTACAGCTGATCATCTTGTCTCTGTATTGTGGCATCATTCTTGGTGAAGGTAGGATACTGCTCAAGGTCAGGGTCATACCTGCCTGGGCTACATAATCAGAGAGCTCCTCTATGTCTCTTTCATGTAGTCCAGGGAGGTACGTCTCAGGTCGTTCACACCAGCATGGACAATGACTGAGTCATACTTGTACTTGCAGTTGAGTAACCTGAGTGCTTGCATTATGTGGTGGATTCCAGCGCCCGATAGGCAGCTTACTGTGACCTTCTCCTTACTCAATCTGGTGAGCGGGATGTCAGTGTGTCTGACTATGGAGTCACCTATGACGAGTGTGTCTGGCATTGTGTTTGGCCTTAAGGGCTGTGACTGTTTGGCATACTGACTCTGTGGTCTATGTGTTGCATGTGCTGTGCCCTGTGGAGGCAGTTGTTTGGGTGTCTGCTTTGGTGGCTTCTGCTGTTTTGGTAGATTTCTGATCAGAGCCTCCGAGTATGTCTTTGTGTGTTTATGTGTATGATTTGAAGTTGTGATAGTGCTATGTGAGACTGGGTTTGTGATGTATGTGGTTGCTTTCTCCTCCTCTCTGGTCTTGCCAGTCCTATGTTGAGAGAGCTCAGCCTTCAGTTTGGCTATATAGTTGCATCTCTCGCATGTATTTGTGTTTTGTGTGAGAAGGAGAGGGTTGTCTGTGTACATGAGGCAATTGTAACATTGCCTCAATATTCCCAGGTTCACCAGCTGAGCAGGAGAGGACACTAGCAACTGATCCCTTGACATGCTAGAAGGAATAGACAAAAAATGTTGGAATACAGGAAGATATCAAGCCCCCCAAACCCTTCATGATAAGGTGGGCAAGATTGAAAGTCTTCCTAACCACTTTGACAACATGGGTATCAAATGAGATGTCACTATCTACATTTGTCCCCAGGTGTCTGATTTGTTTTCTGTGCTCAGTGGGTTGCTGTCTATGTATTGATTTATGGGTACTTTGTTCCTCCCAAAGGGGATGACTACACATCAGTTGCATTCAGTTTCAGGCCATGATTCCGGCACCAGCTATCTGTCTTTGTGACGGCATTCTGTAGGATGTGTGTGCCGGCTGATGTATTCACTATGGTGCCTAGGTTGCAGTCATCTGCAAACTTTGTCAGCCACAACCCTCCTATGTTTTCTTTCACATCTGAAAAGTAAATGCCAAATAAGAGGGGTCCCAGGACAGATCCTTGTGGGACACCACTTGTGACTGGCTTTGAATCTGACAAGGCACCTGCAATGTCGACTTTATGGGTTCTGTTTCTTAGCCATTTTGCAACCTATCCTGTGACATATGGTGTTATATTTCAGCTGTTGAGCTTGTCCATGATGCCTGAGTGGGGTATTGTGTCAAAGGCCTTAGCCAAGTGCAGGTAGGCTGTGTGGACCGCGTAGCCCTCATCAATGGCCCTACTGACAGTTTCAAACTTGTCAACTAGGTGTAAAAGGCAGGATCTGCCCTGTACAAAGCTGAACTGGGTGGGATCAAGGGTCTGTAGGTCACCAATGTCTCTGTTTAAGAGCTCCATAATGACTCTTCCCATAGCTTTGCAGACAAGGCTGGTTAAGCTTGTGTGGTGGTAGTTGCCAGGGTCTGTGGAGGCATCTCCTTTGTGGAGTGGGACCACTGTTGCTGTACGCCAGTGTTCAGGTACATATCCTGTAGCAAGGCTAAGGTTAAATAGCATTTGTATATACGGGTTTAGCTCCTTCTGGAGTTCACATAGCATGCAACTGGGGATACCATCAGGTCCCATTGATGCTGTGTACTTGTCTTTGCTGAGTGCGGCTCTCACATGGACATCCGAGATGACAGTGAGGTTACATTCAGCTGTGATAACTATCTTCTTTTGGGGGTGAGGGAGGGGGAAAATTGCACTGAACATGTCTGCCAGAATGTTGCCAATATTTGTCAGGTCACTGAAATATATGTTGTTGTGTACCAACTCTGAGCATATCTGAGGGTTCCCACCCGGGTTTCTGACATAACTGAAGAAGGCAGTGTGGTTATCGTCATTGTCTTTGGTGATTTATGTCTCCAAGTTGACCTTGGATGTCTTTATGAGAGAATGTAGCTTTTTACTAGTGCTGATCACAGCTGCCTTCCCTTTAGGAGATGTAGCTCTGTCTTGCATTAGTATCCTTCATCTGTTATACAGTTGGTTTATGGCTGGGGTCCACCAGACAGTCCACTTTCCCTTGGTGGAGAGGGTCTTGTTTTTATTTGTGATTGCATGGTCCATGCTTTCTCGGAGATGTCCATAGAAAGTGTCTGTGAAGGAGTCACCATTGTGTGTTGTGGTTTCCACCGGCCCAGTGGGCTTAACGGATACCATCTCAGCCTGAAGAAGTGTGAAGTCAGCTTTTGAGATGTTTGTCACTATACTCTCTGTATTATACTAGCACTGACACAAGTGTAGACAATTTCCCAGAATCCATCAAACAAAATGGACATGCAAAATGTAACACTTCCACAAGAGGGGTAAGCATACTGGATGTGATAATCAGAAATATGTGTACTGGATGTCAAGATGAGAAGTGTATCCCTCACTGGTAAGACCAGACCATAGAGTAATCACACTGTAGTTACACATCCCGACCCCAGTCCCTGGCCAGATTACCACAGTGAAACACATGTATAAAGCATAGCTTGAACCCCTACAAACCAATGTGGAATCCATGAAAAGCCCTGTGCAGGTCCAGAATATGGGACACACTGCAGAACATGTTATACAGGCATACCACGAACACAGCCAAGAGTGCTTGGAGTCTGCAATCACAAACAACAAGACACAATGCCATACACCCAGGCATCTGGCATGCTGGACTCCAGCAATTACTAAACCATTGAAGAGAATGAGAAAGCTACCACATGATAGATCAAACATAAAAAGTGAAGTAATCAGTGATCACTAGTATGGCAATAAAATGTGTCCACGCATACAATCCACTAAGGCCAGGCAAAACAAGTAGAATTTGTGAATCCAGTGGCAATGTGACACCTGTCCCAAGTACACACACAACAACTCACCCCAATAAATACAAATGTATGTGATAGATGCAACCAGGAAGCCAAACCGGAGCCTGAGCACCCCCAAATCAGTACTGTCAAAACTAGTCAGGAGGACAAGGTAACCACATACACCACAAACCCAGTCCCACATAGACCTACAACGACTGTAAACCAAACACATAAACACAAAAACATTCCCAGAGGCCCTAATTACAAACACACAACACCACCACAAGCCTCCAAAGCAGACACCCAATAAAACAACCTCCAGACATAGCACATGTAACACATAGTACACAAAGCTGGTGTTCCAAACAGTCACAGGACAGAAGGAGAAACAACATGCCTGATACAGTTGTAATAGGTGACTCCATAGTGAGACATGCTGCTGTCCCAGGGATGGCTTGCACCTGTTACCCATGAGCATCTGGATATTGCCTAAGGCTTTTGCAACCTACAGAGATCCTTTCGTAGGCAAGGCCAAAAAGACCAACCCACCACCATAGAAAACAAAGCTGGAAAGAAACAGAAGGGTAATGCTGATCAATGCCAGATGTGTAAACCTCAATATGCATGCTCCTGAGGCCCTCCCCAGTAGGGAGAACATTGATGTCTGTCCAGTGATAGAAACCTGCTGCAAGCCTCATGCCAGCACACCAGCACTACCAGGTAATACCACATATCATGTGTTATGGCCACAAAACCTGTAACAAAACATAAAAGGAGGGTGAGTATCCATATTCAGCACAGACACCCATACGTCCAGTTAACTGACAATGCTTATGTCATTGCAGTCCACCCATGTGCAACTAACTGTAGGCAAGACTGCTGTACAGTCTGTAGCATGCTACAGACCACACTCTCACACACAGGAACCCCATCCCACTGTCCTGAAGACAGTGGACAGTATGAATGTACCACCAAATACAAAACAAGGTACACACAAATTACCACATAGGTGGTAAACCATTATGTGTAGAAGGAGTAATCAGGGACCTAGTGACACAAGTGGACAGTCACCTGTTATGTGACAGTCACATCGCCAATTTGTCTAGGAAGACTGTCTATATTGGACACTGTATCAAGAAAGGATTCACATCTATGTCAACAAAGGTCATTGTGCCCCTATACTGTTCCCCTATCAGACCATATTGTAATACAATGCCTCATTTGGGATGTACATTACCTGGCACCTGCAGCAGTTAGAAAGACCTCAAAGGTACCTCAGCAAGAGTCAGAAAGGGTCTCAAATATATCTCATATGCTGCCTGGCTGTAGACACCACAGCTGAATGCAGTCACATACTGCCTACACAGAGGCATTGTATGTCTGTTGTACAAGTCCATGTCCAACACAGAAGTAACGGACATGCTCCACCCCAGAAAACTCAAAGCCATTGGAGCTGTGTGAGTCAGAGATGTCAACCGTAACACATAATCAAATAGGATGCGCTGGCGGGACAGATACATAACCCTGAGTCTCTCCACACCCTGGAACAGAATACCACTACATGTTAGGCAGAGCCCCTCACTGACACTCTTCAACAGGAAGTTAGCAAAATGGATGGATAATTGCAGATGTACACTGGGGGGGTCTTTACTGTGTCATGTCCAGACAGAGGCACAGCTAAGTAAATCATAAATGGCCATAATATTCACATAGCAAGGGGTGGCAAAAGCCACACACACTGTGGCTAGGCTTACAAATGCCCTAGGGTGGATAGCCTAGTATGAACCTATGAACTTATTATGATACAAATTGTACAGGACACTAAGGATAACCCCAAGGCTGCTGCAACTGATGGTAGGAAGCGTGTTGTGAATTCCTGGATATGCTCTGGATCACACAAATATTACAAACAACATACCAAACACACACATGTATTGCCAACATACATCCTGACAGGTGCAGTGCAAACCCCCCCCCCTCATAATGCCAAATATCTTTCCCAGCAGACTGCTGCCTCCCTGACATTATGTCAGCCTTACCACAGGATATGTACCCAAAGAGCAGTGTACAGCAACAGTGGTTGTTCTCAAGAAAGGTGTCGCCTGAATGGATACTAAAAACAACCACCACAGAATCCTGAGAAGCTTGGTCTGCACAGCTATGGAAAGGATCAGCATGTACCGCAGACATAACGATATTGGGGATCTATTGACACCCGACCCTACCCAGTGTGGGTTTATGAAGTGCAGACCCCGCCCCTAAACATGTGTGACTCAGTTGAAACAGTAATTGAGGTCACTGATGAGGGCAATGTGGTCCACACAGTGTAGCTGGACCTTGGAAAGCCTTCCATACAATACCCTATGTGTTCAATATAGATATGCTCACCAGCTTATATATACACTTTAATGTCACTAGAGGGGTTGCAAACCAGATCAACGACAGAACTGACATGGTCAGACATGCTGCAGCCATGTCAGACTACAAACCACATATAACAGGTATCCCACAAAGCTTGGTCCTGGGACCTTCCCCCATCTGGTATATATGCCCCATAGGTACAGGCCAACATGTAAGGACTGTGCCTGAACATGTTTGCAGGGGACTACAAACCGCCTAACATATCTGACACTCCAGCTGACACAAGCATCCCACAAAAGGGCCACATAGAAACAGACAACCGGTGCCATAGCCATGTCAGCATGTTAAATGGAGAAAACTGTATAGTCAACCTCTGAGGATATACAGTAAGTGACCGCCAATTACCACATAGGTGTTAACCCATTACATACTTAACATGTAATGACAGACCTGGGTACACAAGGTGATCGATATCCTGCATTGGACAAACATGTGGCTGTAGTGTTAACAGAAACAATCCATATACCAACCTAACCATGAAGGTTATGACATCTAGATAAGGGGAGGTCATTGTGGTTCTGCAGTTATCCTTCATCAGCGTTACAAATGACCACAACATATCAAAGAGCTTGAACACATGTAATATATCGCCTGATTAAACAGAGTGCAACTCCACACACTGCCATGCTGGCCACCCAGACGCAAGCTGTGCCTGATGTAGAAAGCCATGTCCACGCTGGAATCAATGAACATGCTGCACCTTGTACAATCTGAATGGCAGTGAGCTATGCACATGAGGGAACTGAACCCCAGCACTGACATACATAGGACAAGCTGTACTGCATTATCCATAACACAGAAGCCACCCCCACGCATGAGTAAACTACCAGTACAGGTTATCCATAGAGTCACTCGTTGATTCTCCTCAACAGGAATCTTAATGAGTGGATGGGAGATGGTAGGTTTACCCTGGGTATCAATGTTATGTCACAGGTAGACAGAGGCACAGTATACTAAACAAGACATATGTCATGGCAAACTACACTTACAATGTGTCTAAGGACAAACACACTCTCTGACTAGCATTAGAAATGGCCTAGGGCACATCGGTAGTGTTTGCCAATGTACACCTATGTTGTGAAATACACTACTGATGTTGGATGAGGCTGTTGTAAGTAGTTCATATCTGAACATAATGCAACATGGTCAGATAGGTTCATAGGTTCATAGGTTTATACTAGGCTATCTGCCCTAAGGCAGTTATAAGCCTAGCCCAGAGTTTTGTGGCGTACGCCACCCCTTATATGGAAACAATACTGTGCCCATTAGTTTGTTGTGCCTCTGTCCAGCAGTGACACAGAGACAATCCCCGGGGTAAACCTATGATCTCCCATCCACAGGTCAAAATTCCTCTTGAACAGAGCCAGCGAGGTGCTCTGCCTCACATGGACCGGGATTGTATTCCACAGCATAGGGAGTCTCTGAGTGATAAATATATCCCTCCAACATGTCCTACTTATATCCATGCTAAGGTTTAAGTCACTTGCCCTAGTGGTTCTGGTGGATTTGGCGGTTTTGAGGTGGAGCATGTCCATTACTTCCTGGTTGGACATGGCCTTGCATGTCAGGCACATGTCACCTCTGAGCAGATGGTATGTGACTGAATAGAGCTGGAGTGTCTTCAATCTGGCAGCATATGACAGATGTTGGGGTCCCTTTATCCTTTTGGTGGGGGACTTTTGGGGTCTCTCCAATTGCTGCAGATGTCGGGTGAGATACATCCAGAAGGGGGCATTGTACTCGATCATTGGTCTGATAAGTGAAGAGTACAGGGGAACAATTACCTCACTAGATCTGGATGTGAATCCCTTCCTGATCAGGTGGGCAATGTAGAAGGTCTTTCTAGCTACTTTAGCAACGTGAGTGTCAGAAGAAAGGCCACTGTCAACTTGGGTCCCCAGGTCCATGATAACCTCCTCTGTGCTTAGAGGATTGCCACCTATATGGTAGCTAGGGGTTACCTTGCTTTTCCCGAAGGGTATGACTATACATGTTTTGGCATCTAACCTCAAGCCATGGCTCTGGCACCAGCTATCAGTTTCCATGAGTCCCTTCTGAAGGATATACGTGTATGATGCACTGTCCACTATGGCGCCCAGTTTGCAGTCATCTGCAAACTTTGTCAGCCAAAGTCCTCCCATGTTGGCCTGTACTTCTGAGAAGTAGATGACGAACAATAGGGGGCCAAGGACTGAGCCCTGTGGGACACCACTTGTGACCGGCTTGGAGTGTGACATAGTGCCAGCAACTGTAACCCTGTGGGTCCTGTCCTTAAGCCAGTTTGCAACCCATCTTGTGACATATGGCTTTACTTTTAAGTTGGTAGGTTTTTCTACAATACCCGAGTGGGGTATTGTGTCGAAAGCCTTTGCAAGGTCAAGGTAGGCTGTATGGACTGCCTTTCCCTCATCAATGGCCTTAGTGACTGTTTTGAAGAAGTCGACCAAGTTCAAAAGGCATGATCTGCCCTTGATTAAGCCAAACTGGGACAGGTCCAATGTCTGCATGTCCCCTATATCTTTGTTTATGAGCTCCATTATGATCCTCTCCATAGATTTGCAGACTAGCCTTGTTAAGCTTATGGGGCGGTATTTACCAGGGTCCGTAGAGGCACCGCCTTTGTGCAGATTTGCACAACTGGACCCTAACCAGGCTGTTGTGCACACTATGGAAATGTAAAGCAGTGATAGGACTAAAGCCCAGGATACTGTCCACCACAGTGAAAGTACTGAACCACTACACTATACAGTACTACAGTGTTAGGTCAGTATGAACGGATGTTGACAATTGTATGCAAAGTATCCCATGCAAAACCTGCAGGCACAGTATAATCCCTGTTGTGTTCACACAAAAAGCATTTGGACAGTAACTACACAACATGGCACAGAACACACAACCATAAACTGGAGATATTTGTTGAAGGTCACACTCATCCACAAATGTGATGGGCTGCAGAGTTCAAAATATGGAAAGCTCACACTGGGCATGCTCACACACTTTGATAAATGAGACATCTTCCACAGAACATGCCATGGGAAGGCTGAACTGGGCATGCTCACACACTTAGTCCAAATGTTCCTCTTAGCAACTGTGAAAACACACCACAGGATGCTCATTCCCCTTTCTAAACACTGATGATGTCAGCACTCTATTATATCAGGAGAAAAGGAATCTCCCAATAATCTTAATAGCACGCTCTGTTAATCTGTCTGTCTCTAGTGTCATAACATAATTAGATAGGGGTTTGAATCCAGCAAGTGTACATAAAGGGAATAAGTGTGCATGAAAAGAACATCCCTTTTGGCAACTGTGAAAACACACCACAGGATGCTCATTCCCCTCTCTAAACACTGATGATGTCAGCACCCTATAAGTATATCAGGAGAAAAAGAATCCCCCAGTAATCCAAATAGCAAGCTCTGCTAATGTGTCCATCTTTAGTGTCATAACATAGTTAGATAGGGATTTGAATCCAGCAAGTGGCAAGTGTGTATGAAAGGAACATCCCTTTTGGCAACTGTGAAAACACACCACAGGATGCTCATTCCCCTTTCTAAACACTGATGATGTCAGCACCCTATTATATCAGAAGAAAAGAAATCCCCCAGTAATCCGAATAGCGCGCTCTGCTAATGCGTCCATCTCTAGTGTCATAACATAGTTAGCTAGGGATTTGAATCCAGCAAGTGTGTGTGAAGGGGATAAGTGTGTGTGTATGAAAGGGACATCCCTTTTAGCAACTGTGATAACACACCACAGAATGCTCATTCCCCATTCTAAACACTGATGATGTCAGCACCCTATAAGTATATCAGGAAAAAAGGAATGCCCTAGTAATCCGAATAGCATGTTCTGCTAATGCGTCTGTCTCTAGTATCATAACATAGTTAGGTAGGGGTTTGAATCCAGCAAGTGTGTGTGAAGGGGGTAAGTGTGTGTGTGTATGAAAGGAACATCCCGTTTGGCAACTGTAAAAACACACCACAGGATGCTCATTCCCCTTTCTAAACACTGATGATGTCAGCACCCTATAAGTATATCAGGAGAAAATTACTCCCCCAGCAATCCGAATAGCGGGCTCTGCTAATGCGTCCGTCTCTAGTGTCATAACATAGTTAGGTAGGGGTTTGAATCCAGCAAGTGTAAATGTGTATGAAAAGAACATCCCTTTTGGCAACTGTGAAAACACACCACAGGATGCCCATTCCCCTTTTGAAACACCAATGATGTCAGCACCCTATAAGTATACCACAGGATGCCCATTCCCCTTTCTAAACACCGATGATGTCAGCACCCTATAAGTATATCAGGGGAAAAAGAATCTCCCACTAATGTGAATAGCGCGCTCTGCTAATGCATCAGTCTCTAGTGTCATAACATAGTTAAGTAGGGGTTTGAATCCAGCAAGTGTGTATGAAAAAAACATCCCTTTTGGCAACTGGGAAAACACACTACAGGATGCACATACCCCTTTCTAAATGATATCACAATTATTTATGGCTTTTGATTCCAGACATGTCACGTGTGTTTTGCTCACACAGAATGCCCATGTGTGCGGGTTGTTTCTCACAATAATGCATGACATCGATTAAACCAGTTATGGCAATGCACACATGATGTATGTGTGTGCCAAATACACATATGTACCTGTGACCTTCAATAGTTACCATGTGTGATGCCTGCCACATGTGAATACATAGTATTAGAACAGGGTAACATTATGACTGCTGTCTTCTGTGCAGGTGCGGCATGTGGGATGTGTATATACAGTGTGGAATGTAGATGCTATCAACCTAGTAGTGAGGGATACACACCTGGTCTGAGGCATATAGTCTACATGTTGTTGATGAACAGGTGCTGCATGTTTTCACCTGTTGTGGGAGTGGTAAGATGTTGTTCCATAGCAATGCAGTGACCGTATGCTAAGAACCGTTCAGCTAGGGTGTTGTAGCTACAGTAATTCATTAGCATTCAGTAATATGTCAGCATTCCTGGTGAGGGTCTGATGCCAACCAAGGTCAGGGTTCTACCAGCCTGTGTCACTTGCTCAGTGAGCCCTTCCATGTTCCCTATCATGTATCCCAGTGTGGGACATCACACATCAGCTGTAGTGGCATGGACAATGACTGAGTCATATGTGTCCATGCATCTGACTGACCTGTATGCTTGTGTTATGTGGTGGACCATAGTGCCCCATGCGCATATCACTGTGACCTTCACCTTGTACAGCCTGGTGAGCATGACCTCACTGTACTGGACAATAAAAGTACCTAACACAACTGCAGCAGTAGTGTTGTATAGCTGTACAGATTGTGCTTGTTTGGCACACAGGATTTGTGTGCTATGTGTTATGTGTGCTGTGTTCAGGCCTAACGTATGCCTGTGTGCCAGATGCAGAGGTGTCTGCCGCTCATGCAGGATGCTATCCTTAGGCTCCACAAATGGCCCGGTGTGTTTCTGTGCTTGTATTGCTGTCAGTGTAGGTCCACATCAGACTGGTATTGCAGTCACTGTAGTATTTCATGCCACCTGACAGGTTATGCCAGTACTGGGTTCAGAGTGCTTAGTCCACAGTTTGGCCATGTGTTTCCATCTCATACATGTGTTGTACATCCATGGGTAGGGGATAGGGTTGACTGTGGACATGTGGCAGCTGTGACATTACTACATGACTCACATATTCCACAACTGTACCATAGAGGTGACTGACAACTGACCTTTGCACATGCTACCATAGTATTGAGATTGCATTGGCGATTAACAGCACATAGGGCCAATGGTGAACAAGATACATAGGTCCATAGGTTCATACTAGGCTATCTGCCCTAGGGCATTTATACACCTAGCCAGAATGTGTGTGGCTTTCACCATGCATTGTAAATCTATCTTGCTATGCCCTTTTCCAAGGTTAGTATACTATGCCTCTGTCTAACAGTGACACATAAGTGATACCCAGGGTAAACCTACAATGTCACATCCAGTCATTAATATCCCTCTTGAAGATAGTCACTGAGTGACTCTGCCTAACCTCTATTGGGATAATATTCCATAGTGAAGGGAGCCTCTGAGTTATGAATGTGTCCCTCCAGCATGTCCTATGTATATAACTCCTGAGGTTCAAGTCTTTCCAGCGTGTAGCCTGATGGGATCTGGATATTCTGAGGTGCAGCATGGCCATTAAGTCAGGGTTTGACATGGCTTTATATGTCAGGCACAGATTGCCTATGAAGAGGCAGTATGCCACTGAGTAGAGCTGCTGTTTCTTTAACCAGTCAGTATGTGGCATCTGTTTGAGCCCTTTGATCCTCTTGTTGAGGTACTTTTGTGGTCTTTCCAGTTGCTGCAGGTGTCTGGAAAGGTGCATGCTGACAGGGGCATTGTAGTCAATTATGGGCATGATGAGGGATGAGTAAAGAGGCACAATGTCCTCCCCTGATCTACATGTGAATCCCTTCATGATGATGTGGCCCATATAAAAAGTTTTCCTAACCACTTTGGCCATGTTGTTGTCAAATGAGAGAATGCTATCAACCTGTGTACCCCAAGGTCCATAATTCCTTCTTCTGCACTTAATGGATTAACACATATGTGGTACTTTGTGGTCACTTTGTTTTTGACAAAGGGGATGACTATACACTTTTTGGCATTCAGCTTGAGGCCATGGCTGTGGCACAAGTCATGTGTTTCCAAGAGGCCCTTTTGGAGGATGCGTGTGTTAGCTGGAGAGTTGATTATGGCGTCCGGTTTGCAGTCATCTGCGACTTGCTCAGCCACAGTACTTCTATGTTGGCCTGTACCTCTGATAAATATATACTGAACAAGACAGATCCCAGGGCTGAGCCTTGTGGGGCATCACTTGTAACTGGTCTTGAGGCTGACATGGCTCCAGCAATTCTAACCATGTGTGTTCTGCCCTTGAGCCACTGTGCAATATCCATAGTGACATAGGGGTTAATATGCACACTGGTGAGCTTCCCTAGAATGCACAAGTGGGGTATTGTATCAAAGGCTTATGCAAGGTCCAGGTAGGCTGTGTAGACCACCTTCCCCTTGACAGTGGCCTTGGTGACTGTTTCAAAGAAATCAAACAGGTTTGAGAGGCAGGATCTGCCATTAACAAAGCCAAACTGTGTATGATGACGTGTCTGTAGGTCTCCAATATCTATATTTATGAGGTTCATGATGATCCTTGCCATAGCTTTGCAGACCAAGCTATTCAGACGTATGGGGCGAATAGTGTCCAGAATCCATTAAGGCACCACCTGAATGTAGAGGGACCACTGTTGCTGTACGCCACTCTTTGGCCACATATCGTGTAGTAAGGCTGGGATTGAACAGTAGTGTTATGTCTGGGTGTAGCTCTTCTTGGGGTTCATGTAGGACACAGCCTGGGACACTGTCTGGTCCCATTGATGCAGTGTTTATTGCTTTGGAGAGGGCAGCTCTTACCTGAGCATCTGAGATGTCAGGGGGGGGGGCAGCACTCTGCTGGGAGAACTATTTGACCTTTTGGTGTGGAGGGGGGGAGAAGGTAGCAGTGAACCTGTCCACTAGGATGATGGCAATGTCTGTGTGTTTGGTATTTCGTGTGACATCTTGGACTACCTCTGAGCATATCTGGGTATTACTACCCAGGTTCCTAACATAACTACAGAAAGCCTTGTGATTATCCTCAGTGTCTTGTGGAATCTTCTCTCAAAGATGGCCTTAGACAATCTTATGAGTGCCTGTAGTTGTCTTCTAATACTCATCAGTGATGCCTTCACATTTTGGGAGTTTGTTGTATCATGTAGTAGCTTCATCCTTCTATTGTATAGTTTGTTTATGGCTGGTGTCCTGCACACAGGACGTCTGCCATTGGAGGATTGGGTCTTGCTTTCATTTGGGATTGCATGATCCATGCATTCCTGAATGTGTCCATAGAATGTCTTTATACAGGTATCTGCAGTCTGGTCCATATTTTCAACAGGCCTGGGGGCTTTGAAGGTTTCCACATCATTTATGAGGAGTGTGAACATGCTTGACAGGAGTTGTTGACTGTATTCTTTTTTGCAGGGGGTGGCCTTGGGATGTGAATATCCAGTGAGATCAGTTTATGGTCTGATCTTACCAGTGAGGGATACACTTCTGGTCTGGAGCATAGAGTCCCCATGCTGGTGATGATCAGGTTAAGTATGTTTTCCCCTCTTGTGTGAGTGGTAACAAGTTGTCCCATAGCATATTGGTATATAAATTCCAGTAATCTGTGGGCTAGGGTGTTGGAGCTACAGTCATGCTCCCAGTCTATGTTTGGGTAGTTTAACACACCCAATATAATGGTGTATGGACAGACCTACATATTTCCAACTGTTTTCAGGAAGGCCAAGTGTGGTTCCTGTGTTTGTGAGGGTGGTCTGTAGCAGGCTATAACCTGGAAGGCAGTTTTACCTATTGTTACCTGCATATGGATAGTCTCGGATGTTTATTGCTTTGCCACCAACCTGGAGGTGTGGGTATCTTGGATGAATATCAATACACCCCCTCTTTTTGTGGTTTTGTGCAAGTTTTGGGCCTGAAAAGCATGGTTTGAGGTATAACTTGGTAGTGCTGGAGTGCTGTTAGTAGCCCTCAATCTGGTATCTGTTACTGCACAGATAGTGATGTTCTCCATGCTGAGGAATGTTTTGAGTGTGTGCATCATCAGGTTTAGAGTCCTGCAGTGGCATATATGACTGCTCACGTGGACAGATGCCAGGTAAGTCATATGCAAAGTGTCACAGGCAATGTACATGTGCAGAGGAGAAACAGTGACATTCTGTCAAGTGAGACATGAACATACATATAGTAAGCTATGCAGATGTCACTAGGAGTCCACAGAAGCTGTGTAACTCTGCATGGCAGGTCAGATCAGTATTCCAGGGTAACTGCAAGGAAACATGCATGCAAACATAGCTACTGTAAGCAGGGCTGCATGTAGTCCATTGTACAACAAACAAGCTGTACCACTATCAGTAGGTAACACTGCAAATGCTCACCAGCTGACATATGAATACCTATGTCACCAAAGGTGATACTTACCAGACCACGGACAGAAATGACATGGCCAGACACACCGCATCCCACATGAACACATATCTCAAGCAACACAGACCTTACAATGTCAGTGTTCATAACAGGCACAGCCCATAAGGCCAAACACAATGTGTGACACACCTATAATAGGTGATGCCATAGTCAGACACACTGACGTCCCACCCTCCAGACTGAGCAAGGTGAGGGTCACATTTAGCTACCTGTCGGGTGATAGAATGTGCCACATAACACAAGCACTCAGGTCACTCCACAGCAAGTACAAGTATGAGGCAGTCATTGTCCATGCTGGTGTGAACAACCTGAGACGTACCTCCCTGGACCACATGGAAAGAGACACAAAGGAGCTCTTACATCACCCTCTCAAACTCAGGAATCCCACACAGCCTTCATGATGACACAGGAGAGTATAGATTTCTCTGCAAACACCATCATACTGGGTGACGTCAACTACCCAAACATAGACTGTGAACATTACTCAAGCCACAATACCCAAGCTCTAGGGTTCCCATAGTTCAGAAACTCTTTAGCTATAGAACAGGTAGTCAACATTCCCACAAGAGGGGCAAATATACTAGACCTGATCATCACAAACATGTGTAGAAAATGCTCACCACCTGAAGTATATCCCTCATTGTTGCAATCGAACCATATACTAATCACACTGGAGTACTGGATCCCCCACATATGCAAACCTCAAACACATTGATGTGTGTGTGGGAAATGCCCCTATTAGCAACTGTGACAGTACACTACAGGATTCAGATTCCCCTTTTGAAACACTGATGATGTCAGCACTCTATAACTATATTACCTGAATTAAAGTTCGCCAGTAATTCGTATAGCGTGCTCTGCTGATGCGTCTTTCTCCAGTGTCATAACATAGTTAGGTAGGGGTTTGAATCATGCAAAGGGAATGTATGTGTGTTATATGCGTGGGGTTTGTGTGTGTGCATAATACTGTGAGGGGAAAAGTGCCTTTTGCCAACTGGGAGAACACACTACAGGGTGCACATCCCTCTTCCTAAACACAGATGATGTCAGCACCCTCTAAGTACAGCATTAGAAAGAATTTCTCCCACTAATGCAAATAACACACTCTGCTAATGTGTCTGTCATAACACAGTTAGGTAAGGGTTTGAATCCTGCAAATGGAAATTATGTGTTTTAGTGTGGGTGGGGTTAGTGTGTGTGCACAATGCTGGGGGTGGGATGTAGCTTTTGCCAAATGGGGCTATGCACTGCAGGGTGCACATTTCCCTTAACAAACAGTGATGTTGTCAGCACCCTATACAAACAACATGACAACAGACAACTGCCAGTACTCAGTATAGTGCTACATGCTACTGTAACACGCACATGTACCAGAATATACCTAGATAGTGTTTTGAAGCCTGAATGTGGCAAGTGTGTGGATGTGGGATGTTTCTGTGTGTGCATTTCCATATGGAAAACATGTTTGATGTGGCAATCAGGGTACTACAGTACCTGATGCACATTACACTTTTAAACTAATGAGGTTGACTGCACCCTGTGAGTACAGGTAGAGAGGAGGAAATTGGTAGTAATCCACATAGTGCACTTTTCAAATGTGTACCTGTCATGTATCGACAGCTACTCATGTAGGGTAATAAATAATGGAAATGGCAGGTGAGCGTGTGCATGTGTGGGGGTAGCAGGGTGTGTGTAAATGCATGTGTGACAGAACAGATACATATAGCTGAATCTACATAACAGCACATGATGCACATTCCCATAGTCAATGGTAGCATGTGATGGTGTGCAGCTGGTACACTTTGGTAAGTAGTATGGGTGCAGATAACAATTCAGGACATTCATACAGTTACTGCAGCAGGAATGCTGGGATATACACACAATCATAGTGGAACAGTGAACAGTTACCAACATGTTACTACTTATACACATCTATGTAGTCACCCTGTGCATCAGCAACGTGTTTACCTTTTCCTGCACTGATGTTGTAGTATGTAGGAGGTGGCACAGTGTCATCATATGCACAGGGTGTGGGTTAGGTATGCCCAAGCCAGCCACTGGTACCACCAATTGACATGTGTGTATATGTGTGTTTGTGAGGGGCAGCAGTACATTGTGGACCAGTGTTGGTGCAGTGTGTGTGTGTATGTGTTTGCCTAGGTGTTACATTTCTGCATGTGTGTAAGCATGCACACAGTCCCACATAATGGCTGCCATGTACAGGGTTTTGTGGACAGCCACAGACTGCACCTGTCAGGTCATCCAGATCAGTGTCTGTGGGCACGGACACGGTACCTGTGCCTGGCAGGGGTGCTACGGACCGTATCCGGTACTATCCCAGACTGGGTACTGTCATCGGAAGCGGGGGGGTGTTGACTGGACACAGTTCTAGCGCCTTTATTAGGCAAGGCTCATAAGGAAAACCCACATACATACGTATCACAAAGGATGAGGAACTAAGAGTAATACTACTCAACACCAGAAGTCCAGACCTCTAGATACACGCACTCAAAACTCTACTTAGCATTATGGACATCGATATCTGTGCAGTAACAGAAACCTGTTTCAGGTTTCCCAGGAGCACACCAGCACTACCAAGTTATACCTGTTACCATTATTGTCGGCCCCAACACTTGGAGCAAACAACAAAAGGAGGGGGAGTATCAATATTCATCGAAGATTCCCACACCTCCACATTGGTGGCAAAGTACCACATAGGTGTTAAGCCATTGAGTACAGAAGAAGTAATTGGGGACCTGGGGAACAAACTTGATAGCAATCTGTCATTTGTCAATCACGTGGCCAAAGTGGATTGAAAGACATGTTATATAGCCCAGCTAATCATGAAGGGATTCACATGTACAGCAGGGGAGGTCATTGCACCTCTTTTCTCATCCATCATCAGGCCTATAATTGAGTACAATGGCCATTTTGGGATGTACCTAACCAGACACCTACAGCAACTGGAAAAACCCCAACAGTACCTCATCAAGAGGATCAAAGGGCTCAAACAGATGCCAAATGCTGCCCAGTTAAAGAAAATCCAGCTGGACTCAGTGGCATACTGCCTGTTCAGAGGCAATCTGTGCCTGCCATATACAGCCATGTCCAACCCAGAAGTAATGGACATGCTGTACCTCAGGAAATCAAACTCCCATACAGCCACACGCTCAGGAGACCTGAACCTTAGCACTGACATAAATAGGACATGCTGGAGGGACATATTCCTAACCCAGAGGCTCCCTTCACTCTGTAATGAACTCACAGTACAGGTTAGGCAGAGTCCCTCATTGACTCTCTTCCATAGGAATCTGGATGAGTGGATGGAGATCATAGTTGTACCCCAGGTATCACTTCTATGTCACTGTTAGACAGAGGCACAGTATACTAACCTCGGAAAAGGGCATAGCAACATAAATTTTAATTGGGTGGCAAAAGACAAACACATTCTACTAGGCTTATCAATGCCCTAGGGCAAATAGCCTAGTATGAACCTATGAACCTATGTGTACTGCTATAGTACTTCTGCCATATGTTGCATGTGTGTGTGTTGTGGGGGATGCACAGGTAATGACCAGATATTTCTGCACAGGCAACACGTCTGAAACACTCTGGGTGTTCATCCCTACATACTGTATGTGTGTTGCCATCCAACCCTGTGATGTGGACACACATTACTCAGCCTGGATATACATATCCCAACAACACCACAAGCACAGTACACTACCTTGCTATGTATGTATGTAATTACACAGTTTGTCACATAGCACCACATTACAGACTGATATTAAACCCTGGCCATACTACAGGATATGTACCTGAACAGTGCCATACATACACAGTGGTCCCACACCAGTGAGGAGGAACCTCTACTGACCCTGGGAACTACTGCATCATATGCATAACTGGCCTTGTGTTCTAAGCTATGGAAGTTTTAAGTATGGACGACATGTACAGCAATATTACATATGTATATATATCAGGACTATGTACACACAACCTATCTCATGGACATACCTATAGATAGTGAACTATGATACATTTGGAGGTTTCACAGTAAACACAGTATTAACCTGCTACTTTGCATTACCTGTGTTTGTGTCAGCTGTTGCTGTGTCAGTGGTGCTACTTGCTGTTTGCTGCTGCTGCTGCTGGTTTTTTTGCTGGCTGTCTTTTTTTCTTTTTTTTTTCTCTCTCTGTCTCTCTCTCTCTTTCTCTGTCGGTTTTGTGCAATGAATGTATTGCATGTGTGGAGTGTGAGTACTGGATGCTTTTGTAGGTATCTGCATAGGTCCATGTGATGGCCTCTGCACCAATTGTGAGGCAGCATTTGCTAATTGCATGCAGCCAGTTCTGTACTGATTGCATGCCTCACTGTGATTTCAGGACAGTGCTATAAAAGGGTATGTAAGATAGGCGTTGCCCTTTCAGATTGTAAGGGCGTGGACCATGCTGGTATGCTGTCGACAGTGTTCTGTGAGTGTGAAGGTTAGTACGTCTCTCATGCTTCATGCTGTGTTGTAAATTCAGGTTGCTGCATTTCTCTCACCTGTTCCCTGTAGTGAGTGTGTATGCATACTGACACCTACAACTATATTTCATATGTATTGATATGTATATATATATATATATATATATATATATATATATATATATATATATATATATATATATATATATATATATATATATATATATATATATATATATATGTGTGTGTACATATACATACTTTCATATATGTACATTAGCTGACATTATTGGGTACAAGCTAACAATTAGCAGGGCTGTTTCTGTTAACACTAAACTAGTATGGGAATCCAGTAATTGGGACAGTAAAAGTCTGCCTGACATGCTTTGGGTAGTACACATCCTATATTGCCTTTATCTTCATTCCTACTATCACATGTTCTACTTATTTTAGCACTATATTCCTGTATGAGAGTCATGGCTTACTGGTAGGTCATACAGACTAGTGTTACAATGGACTTGTGGTAGGGCCTACTAGTATGCTTATATTTTGCTTTCAAATTGAGTACAGGGCCTATCAATCAAAGTGCTGGAGGCACCTTTAAGCAGTTAAAGGGGTTAGTAGGTCTCACAGGAGTCAGGCTGTGTTGCAGAATCTGGTTGCTGCATTTATCTTCACTGTTTCCTGTAGTGAGTGTGTATGAATACTGACACCTACCACTATATTTCATATGTATTAATATATATATATATATATATATATATATATATATATATATATATATATATATATGTATGTGTACATATACATATCTTCATATATGTACATTACCTTACATTATTATGTACAAGCTGACAATTAGAAGGGCTGTTTCCGTGAACACTAAACTAGTATGGGAATCCAGTAATTCGGGCATTAAAAATCTACCTGACATGCTTTGGGTAGTACACATCCTATATTGCCTTTATAGTGATTCCTACTATTACATGTTATATTTATTTTAGCACTATGTTGTTGTATGAGAGTCATGGCTTAGTGGTAGGTCATACAGACTAGTATTACCAAGGTCCTGGATTTAAGATTGGCTGTGGGAATTTATTTTTCTTTCGAAATGAGTACCAGACCTGTCAATCAAAGTGCTGAAGGCACCTTTACGCAGTTAAAAGGGTTATTAAATCTCACAGGAGTCAGGCTGTGTTGTAGATTCTGGTTGCTGCATTTATTTTCACTGTTTCCTGTAGTGAGTGTGTGTGAATACTGACACCTACCACTATATTTCATATGTATTAATATATATATCTATATATATATATATATATATATATATATATATATATATATATATGTGTGTGTGTGTGTGTGTGTATACATATAATACTTTCATAAATGTACATTACCTTACATTATTATGTACAAGCTAACAATTAGCAGGGCTGTTTCCGTGAACACTAAACTAGTATGGGAATTCAGGAATTCGGGCATTAAAAATCTACCTGACATGCTTTGGGTAGTACACATCCTATATTACCTTTATATTGATTCCTACTATTACATGTTATATTTATTTTAGCACTATGCTCTTGTACGAGAGTCATGGCTTAGTGGTAGGTCATGCAGACTAGTATTACCAAGGTCCTGGGTTCGAGACTGACAGTAGGAATTTATTTTTCTTTCAAACTGAGTATAGGACCTGTTAATCAAAAGTGCCAAAGGCACTTTTAAGCACTTAAAACCAGGTCTGCTTTCGTTCTTGTGAGCTCACGCATGCGCACCGCTGGTTAGCTTTTGGGCGCGTTGCGCAAACGGTGTGCGCTGGGTTACACCTTAATTGGCTAGTAACACACATGTTAAACTAAGCACAGACAGTTGCACACAGTTTGAGCCTGTTAAACCAGTGTTTAGCTACGGGCAAGTAATTTGCAGTTTGTGAAACACTACTCAGCTACGGGCACTCTGTCTCACTGCAGTTTAGCTATCAGTACATTTCTAAATATTTTTATTATTGTATTACTTGGAAACATATGCTCCATTTCATTCCATTTTACAAAAGGAAATACTATTACATTTGTACAATACTGTCAGGGGCCTTTTTAGTGCTTATTTTGTTGTGTGTGCTCGAACCTTGCCTGTCTGCTCTTAAGCCAACAACTCTACCGCTATGCTATTACTTCTTGGTTTACTTTGCATATTTAGTTCTTATATCCTTCTCCACTGATTGCTAACTGCAGTTGCGCTAGTAGCACACCAGCACACAGTAGCAAACATTTACGGGGTTTAAAAAAAATAAAACAGTTTTCATTTTCATTTTACATCTGTTCACTTTTTACATTGCTGGTCTGTGGGGGCATGTGTTGTGTAGTGTGTTTATTCACATTTCCATGGCCTTTCTCGTGGCTGTTTACTTTCAGCCATTATAGACTTCCGGGGGCATGTCCGCTTGCAGGGCTTAGCCAACGGACACGCCCTCTACTGTCTTACACTGACCGTGTGAGAGTTACAGTGTGATTCAGCATGCCTCATGCACCTCATGCATATGCATGACATGCTGACATCACACCGTTTAACTGCAGCCTACGTGTAAGAGTTATAACTCTTACACGGAGACTTCCTGAATCTGGCCCAATGTGTGTGCTAGGGGAAAATAATAAGGAAACAAATACCATAGGAATAGTAATGTGTGTGCTGGGGAAAATAATAAGGAAACAAATACCATAGGAATAATAATGTGTGTGCTAGGGGAAAATAATAAGGAAACAAATACCATAGGAATAGTACTGTGTGTGCTGGGGAAAATAATAAGGAAACAAATACCATAGGAAAAATAATGTGTGTGCTAGGGGAAAATAATAAGGAAACAAATACCATAGGAATAATAATGTGTGTGCTGGGGAAAATAATAAGGAAACAAATACCATAGGAATAGTAATGTGTGTGCTGGGGAAAATAATAAGGAAACAAATACCATAGGAATAGTAATGTGTGTGCTGGGGAAAATAATACAGAAACAAATACCATAGGAATAATAATGTGTGTGCTAGGGGAAAATAATAAGGAAACAAATACCATAGGAATAGTAATGTGTGTGCTGGGGAAAATAATAAGGAAACAAATACCATAGGAATAATAATGTGTGTGCTGGGGAAAATAATAAGGAAACAAATACCATAGGAATAGTAATGTGTGTGCTGGGGAAAATAATAAGGAAACAAATACCATAGGAATAGTAATGTGTGTGCTGTGGAAAATAATAAGGAAACAAATACCATAGGAATAGTGATGTGTGTGCTGGGGAAACTAATAAGGAAACAAATACCATAGGAATAATAATGTGTGTGCTGGGGAAAATAATAAGGAAACAAATACCATAGGAATAATAATGTGTGTGCCAGGGGAAAATAATAAGGAAACAAATACCATAGGAATAGTAATGTGTGTTGGGGGGAAATAATAAGGAAACAAATACCATAGGAATAATAATGTGTGTGCTAGGGGAAAATAATAAGGAAACAAATACCATAGGAATAATAATGTGTGTGTTGGGTAAAATAATAAGGAAACTAATACTATAGGAATAGTAATATGTGTGCTGGGGAAAATAATAAGGAAACAAATACCATAGGAATAGTAATGTGTGTGCTAGGGGAAAATAATAAGGAAACAAATACCATAGGAATAGTAATGTGTGTGCTAGTGGAAAATAATAAGGAAACAAATACCATAGAAATAGTAGTGTGTGTGCTAGTGGAAAATAATAAGGAAACAAATACCATAGAAATAGTATTGTGTGTGCTAGGGGAAAATAATAAGGAAACAAATACCATAGGAATAATAATGTGTGTGTTGGGGAAAATAATAAGGAAACAAATACCATAGGAATAGTAATGTGTGTGCTAGGGGAAAATAATAATGAAACAAATACCATAGGAATAGTAAAGAGTGTGCTGGGGAAAATAATAAGGAAACAAATACCATAGGAATAGTAATGTGTGTGCTGGGGAAAATAATAAGGAAACAAATACCATAGGAATAGTAATGTGTATGCTGGGGAAAATAATAAGGAAACAAATGCCTTAGGAATAGTAATGTGTGTGCTAGGGGAACATAATAAGGAAACAAATACCATAGGAATAATAATGTGTGTGCTGGGGAAAATAATAAGGAAACAAATACCATAGGAATAGTAATGTGTGTGCTAGGGGAAAATAATAAGGAAACAAATACCATAGGAATAGTAATGTGTGTGCTGGGGAAAATAATAAGGAAACAAATACAGTAGGAATAGTAAAGTGTGTGCTAGGGAAATTAATAAGGAAACAAATATCATAGGAATAGTAATGTGTGCACTGGGGAAAATAAGAAGGAAACAAATACTATAGGAATAGTAATGTGTGTGCTGGGGAAAATAATAAGGAAGCAAATACCATAGGAATAATAATGTGTGTGCTGGGGAAAATAATAAGGAAACAAATACCATAGGAATAATAATGTGTGTGCTGGGGAAAATAATAAGGAAAGAAATACCATAGGAATAGTAATGTGTGTGCTGGGGAAAATAATAAGGAAAGAAATACCATAGGAATAATAATGTGTGTGCTGGGGAAAATAATAAGGAAACAAATACCATAGGAATAGTAATGTTTGTGCTAGGGAAAATAATAAGGAAACAAATACCATAGGTATAGTAATGTGTGTACTGGGGAAAATAATAAGGAAACAAATACCATAGGAATAGTAATGTTTGTGCTGGGGAAAATAATAAGGAAACATATACCATAGGAATAGTAATGAGTGTGCTAGGGGAACATATAAGGAAACAAATACCATAGGAATAATAATGTATGTGCTGGGGAAAATAATAAGGAAACAAATACCATAGGAATAGTAATGTGTGTGCTAGGGAAAATAATAAGGAAACAAATACCATAGGTATAGTAATGTGTGTGCTGGGGAAAATAATAAGGAAACAAATACCATAGGAATAGTAATGTGTGTGCTGAGGAAAATAATAAGGAAACAAATACCATAGGAATAGTAATGAGGGTGCTGGGGAAAATAATAAGGAAACACATACCATAGGAATAGTAATGTGTGTGCTGTGGAAAATAGTGATGTGTGTGCTGGGGAAAATATTAAGGAAACAAATACCATAGGAATAGTAATGTGTGTGCTGGGGAAAATAATAAGGAAATAAATACCATAGGAATAGTAATGTGTGTGCTAGGGGAAAATAATAAGGAAACAAATACCATAGGAATAGTAATGTGTGTGCTAGAGGAAAATAATAAGGAAACAAATACCATAGGAATAATAATGTGTGTGCTGGAGAAAATAATAAAGAAACAAATACCATAGGAATAATAATGTGTGTGCTGGGGAAAATAATAAGGAAACAAATACCATAGGAATAGTAATGTGTGTGCTGGGGAAAATAATAAGGAAACAAATACCATAGGAATAATAATGTGTGTGCTGGGGAAAATAATAAGGAAACAAATACCATAAGAATAGTAATGTGTGTGCTGGGGAAAATAATAAGGAAACAAATACCATAGGAATAGTAATGTGTGTGCTGGGGAAAATAATAAGGAAACAAATACCACAGGAATAGTAATGTGTGTGCTGGGGAAAATAATAAGGAAACAGATACCATAGGAATAGTAATGTGTGTGCTGGGGAAAATAATAAGGAAACAAATACCATAGGAATAATAATGTGTGTGCTGGGGAAAATAATAAGGAAACAAATACCATAGGAATAGTAATGTGTCACTGCTCGACAGAGGCACAGCAAAATAATGGGCATAGTTTCTCCAAACTAAAGGGGTGGCGTAAGCCACAAAACTATGGGCTAGGCTTGTAAATGCCCTCGGGCAGATAGCCTAGTATGAACCTATGAACCTATGAACCTATGAATAATAATGTGTGTGCTGGTGAAAATAATAAGGAAACAAATACCATAGGAATAGTAATGTGTGTGCTGGGGAAAATAATAAGGAAACAAATACCATAGGATTAGTAATGTGTGTACTGTGGAAAATAATAAGGAAACAAATACCATAGGAATAGTAATGTGTGTGCTAGGTGAAAATAATAAGGAAACAAATACCATAGGAATAATAATGTGTGTGCTGGGGAAAATAATACGGAAACAAATACCATAGGTATAGTGATGTGTGTTTGCTGTGGAAAATAATACGGAAACAAATACCATAGGAATAATAATATGTGTGCTTTGGAAAATAATAAGGAAACAAATACCATAGGAATAGTAATGTGTGTGCTAGGGAAAATAATAAGGAAACAAATACCATAGGAATAATAATGTGTGTGCTGGGGAAAATAATAAGGAAACAAATACCATAGGAATAATAATGTGTGTGCTAGGGAAAATAATAAGGAAACAAATACCATAGGAATAATAATGTGTGTGCTGGGGAAAATAATAAGGAAACAAATACCATAGGAATAGTAATGTGTGTGCTGGGGAAAATAATAAGGAAACAAATACCATAGGAATAATAATGTGTGTGCTAGGGGAAAATAATAAGGAAACAAATACCACAGGAATAATAATGTGTGTGCTAGGGAAAATAATAAGGAAACAAATACCATAGGAATAATAATGTGTGTGCTGGGGAAAATAATAAGTAAACAAATACCATAGGAATAGTAATGTGTGTGCTAGGGAAAATAATAAGGAAACAAATACCATAGGAATAGTAATGTGTGTGCTAGGGGGAAATAATAAGGAAACAAATACCATAGGAATAATAGTGTGTGTGCTGGGGAAAATAATACGGAAACAAATACCATAGGAATAGTGATGTGTGTTTGCTGTGGAAAATAATACGGAAACAAATACCATAGGAATAATAATGTGTGTGCTTTGGAAAATAATAAGGAAACAAATACCATAGGAATAGTAATGTGTGTGCTAGGGGAAAATAATAAGGAAACAAATACCATAGGAATAATAATGTGTGTGCTGGGGAAAATAATAAGGAAACAAATACCATAGGAATAGTAATGTGTGTGCTAGGGAAAATAATAAGGAAACAAATACCATAGGAATAATAATGTTTGTGCTAGGGGAAAATAATAAGGAAACAAATACCACAGGAATAATAATTTGTGTGCTAGGGGAAAATAATAAGGAAACAAATACCATAGGAATAGTAATGTGTGTGCTAGGGGAAAATAATAAGGAAACAAATACCATAGGAATAATAATGTGTGTGCTGGGGAAAATAATAAGGAAACAAATACCATAGGAATAGTAATGTGTGTGCTAGGGAAAATAATAAGGAAACAAATACCATAGGAATAGTAATGTGTGCTAGGGAAAATAATAAGGAAACAAATACCATAGGAATAGTAATGTGTGTGCTGGGGAAAATAATAAGGAAACAAATACCATAGGAATAGTAATGTGTGTGCTGGGGAAAATAATAAGGAAACAAATACCATAGGAATAGTAATGTGTGTGCTGGGGAAAATAATAAGGAAACAAATACCATAGGAATAGTAATGTGTGCTAGGGAAAATAATAAGGAAACAAATACCATAGGGATAATAATGTGTGTGCTGGGGAAAATAATAAGGAAACAAATACCATAGGAATAATAATGTGTGTGCTAGGGGAAAATAATAAGGAAACAAATACCATGGGAATAGTAATGTGTGTGCTAGGTGAAAATAATAAGGAAACAAATACCATAGGAATAGTAATGTGTGTGTTGTGGAAAATAATAAGGAAACAAATACCATAGGAATAATAATGTGTGTGCTAGGAGAAAATAATAAGGAAACAAATACCATAGGAATAGTAATGTGTGTGCTAGGGAAAATAATAAGGAAACAAATACCATAGGAATAGTAATGTGTGTGCTGTGGAAAATAATAAGGAAACAAATACCATAGGAATAGTAATGCGTGTGCTGTGGAAAATAATAAGGAAACAAATACCATAGGAATAGTAATGTGTGTGCTGGGTAAAATAATAAGGAAACAAATACCATAAGAATAATAATGTGTGTGCTTGGGAAAATAATAAGGAAACAAATACCATAGGAATAGTAATGTGTGTGCTGGGGAAAATAATCAGGAAGTTTGCTGGAGTAAAGAGAAGGAGAATGAAAATAGCCAGAGTTAGTTATGTAGGGTGGGAGCAAGAGCATTCCCACCGAGATGCTAGGCCATAGGATAGAAGGTTTTTGCCTGGGGGGTGAGTAGGTTTGTTCACTTCTCATAGATTTTGATTATTTGACCTTAATACTCTATCAAGTAGGTGCATTTTGAAGGCAGAAGAAAGGGAGGGACAGAGGGAGGGGTTGAGAATGAGCTTACGGGCAAGAGTTAGTTGAGTGTAAGTGAGATGATTGGGTAGTTCTAGCCAGTTTAGTTTTTGGAGAGAGGAGCAGTGGTGGGTGGAGGACTTATGGCTGGTAGCGAATTTGGTGATTTTGTTATAGCAAGTGGAAAGTTGCTTTTTTAAAGAGGACTGAAGATTAGTTAGGAGTGGGGCTCCATAGAGAAGGGAAGGGATAAGGAAGAAAGGAGAGAGAGTGATTTTAGTGGCAGGTGTAAGGTAGTGATTTTGTCGGTAAAGCATACCTAGTTTTTGATAGGTTTTTTTGATATTTAGTTGTAGGTGGGAGTTGAATTTGAGCTGGCTGTCAATTTGGACACCAAGTAACTTGGTCTCTGACACCAGTTCTAGAGGTGAGTTATTTTGACTAGTAATTGAGAATGTGTTTATATCGAAAGGAGTGACTTTAGAGGGGGTGAATATCATTAATTTGGTTTTGGAAGCATTGAGTGCAAGATGATTTCTTATCATCCATTGCTCTGTGGTAGAAAAGGCATCTTGTCTAAGTTTTAGGAGTGTGGGGATAGATGTGGCAGAACAGATAATAGTTGAATAATAGTTCAGATAATAGATAATAGTTGAATCATCTGCATATTGGATGATGTTTGAGAATGGGATAGATTTGTGGAAATCATTTCTCTGATTATGTAGCCCAGGCAGGTATGACCCTAACCCTGAGCAGTATCCTTCCTTCACCAAGAATGATGCCACAATATAGAGACAAGATGATCAGCTTTAACAATTGGCTTAATGTCTGGTGTCATTCAAAGGGGATCCAGTGTCTGTCTGCCTGGGATGACATGCTTGACAAGCCATGCTGCTTCGCAAGGGACGGCTTGCACCTGTCACCCCTGGGATTCCGGATATTGGCTAAGGCTCTTGCCACCCCCATAGTGCCTTTTTAGGCAAGGCTCAAATTCTAAACCTACCACCCTAGAAAACAAAATGGGAAGAAACTGAGGGTAATGCTGCTCAATGCCAGAAGTCTAAATCTCAAAATGCACGCACTCGAGGCCCTTCTCAGTATGGAGAACATCGATGTCTGTGCTGTAACTGAAACCTGGTTCAAGGCTCCTGAGAGCACCCGGCACTATTAGGTTTTACCTCATATCATGCGTTCCGGCCCCAAAACCCGGACCACACCACAAAAGGAGGGTGTATCCATATTCATAAAGGATACCCACACCTCCAGGTTGGTGGCAACGCATAAGCTCGGAAACCATCCAGGTGCAACTAACCATAGGCAAAACTGCTCTACAAATTGTAGCATGCTACAGGCCACCCTCTCAAACTCAGGAACCCCACACAGCCTTCCTGAAGACACTGGAGGGTATAAATGTATCTCCAAACACCATCATATTGAGTGACTTCAACTACCCGAATATAGACTGGGAACATTACTCAAGCCCTAACTTTCTAGCCCAACGGTTCCTGGAGTTCATAAATTCAAATGCCATGGAACAGCTAGTCACTGTTCCCACAAGAGGAGAAAATATACTAGATCTCATTGTCACAAACATGGGGACAAAATGCTCCACACCGGAAGTATATCCCTCATTGGTGAGATCTGATCATAAACCAATCTCACTGGAAATCCACATCCCCCCCACCCCAAACAAAAGACCATAGTGAAGAACTTCTCTAAAGCAAACTTCACACTACTCAAGACTGGTGTGGTATCCTTCAAGGCCCCTGAGCCAGAGGAAACCACAACCCAAGCTGCGGAAGCCCTTACAAATGCCTTCTATGAACACCTCCAGGACTGCATGGATCAGGCAATCCCAAATAAAACCAAGACTCTTTCCACAAAGGGCAAACGTCCAGTCTGGTGGACCCCAGCCATTAACAAACTTTACAATAAGAGGAGAAAGCTATTACATGATAGAACAAAATCCATAAAAGGGAAGTCACCCCTGATCATTATTAGTAAAAAAATACGAGCACTCATAAAATCAACTAAGGCCAATTTTGAGAGAAAAATTGCCATGGATTCAAAGGAAAATCATAAGGCCTTTTTCAGCTATGTTAGGAACCTGGGTGGAAACTCCCAGATATGCTCAGAATTAGTCCAAAATGATACAAAAATCACTGAACCCACAGACATTGCCAACATACTGGCAGACAGGTTCAGTGCAAACTTCACCCCCCTCTCCCTCCCTAAAGGAGAGATAACTATCCCAGCCGAGTGTAGCCTCCCGAACATCTCAAATGCGCAGGTGAAAGCTGCTCTCTCTAAAGCTAAAAACACAGCATCAATGGGACCGGATGGTGTCCCCGGCTGTGTGCTACACGAGCTAAATGAGGAATTAAACCCACACATAAGGCAGCTGTTTAATCTCAGCCTTACCACAGGATACGTGCCCAAGGAGTGGCGTACGGCAACTGTGGTCCCACTCCACAAAGGCGGCGCCTCTACGGACCCTGGTAATTACCGCCCCATAAGCTTAACAAGTCTAGTCTGCAAAGCTATGGAGAGGATCATAATGGAGCTCATAAACAAAGATATAGGGACTTGCAGACATTGGACCCGACCCAGTTTGGCTTTGTCAAGGGAAGATCATGCCTTTTGAACTTGGTCGACTTCTTGAAACAGTCACCAAGGCCATTGATGAGGAAAGGCAGTCCATACAGCCTACCTTGACCTTGCAAAGGCTTTGACACAATACCCCACTCGGGTATTGTAGAAAAACTTACCAGCTTAAATGTAAACCCATATGTCACAAGATGGGTTGCAAACTGGCTTAAGGACAGAACCCACAGGGTTAGAGTTGCTGGCGCTGTGTCAGACTCCAAGCCGGTCACAAGTGGTGTCCCACAGGGCTCGGTCCTTGGCCCCCTGTTTGGCATCTACTTCTCAGAAGTACAGGCCAACATGGGAGGACTTTGGCTGACAAAGTTTGCAGACGACTGCAAACTGGGCGCCATAGTGGAAAGTGTATCGGACATGGATATCCTTCAGAAGGGACTCACGGAAACAGATAGCTGGTGCCAGAGCCATGGCCTGAAGTTAAACGCCAAAAAATGTATAGTCATACCCTTCGGGAAAAACAAGGTAACCCCAAGCTACCATATAGGTGGCAATCCACTAAGCACAGAAGAGGTTATCAGGGATCTGGGGACCCAGGTTGACAGTGGCCTTTCTTTTGACACGCACATTGCTAAAGTGGTTAGAAAGACCTTCTACATTGCCCACCTAATCATGAAGGGATTCACATCCAGATCTAGTGAGGTCATTGTTCCACTGTACTCTTCACTTATCAGACCAATGATCGAGTACAATGCCCCATTCGGGATGTATCTCACCCGACATCTGCAGCAATTGGAGAGACCCCAAAAGTTCCTCACCAAAAGGATAAAGGGACTCCAAAATCTGTCATATGCTGCCAGATTGAAGAAACTCCAGCTCTATTCAGTCGCATACCGTCTGCTCAGAGGTGACATGTGCCTGACATACAAGGCCATGTCCAACCCAGAATTAATGGACATGCTCCACCTCAAAAATCCAAATCCACCAAAACCACTAGAGCAAGCGACTTAAACCTTAGCACGGCTATAAATAGGACGTGCTGGAGGGATAGATTTATCACTCAGAGACTCCCTATGCTGTGGAATAAAATCCCGGTCCATGTGAGGCAGAGCACCTCGCTGACTCTGTTCAAGAGAAATCTAGACCTGTGGATGGGAGATCATAGGTTTACCCCGGGAATCATATCTGTGTCACTGCTGGACAGAGGCACAACAAACTAATGGGCACAGTATTTTTTCATATAAGGGGTGGCGTAAGCCACAAAAATTTGGGCTAGGCTTATAAATGCCTTAGGGCAGATAGCCTAGTATAAACCTATGAACCTATGAACCTATGAACCTAAATATATTGAAGAGAAGGGGACCCAGTATGGAGCCTTGGGGAACTCCGGTAGGGGTACTAAGAAATGAGGAGGTGGCCTTTTTCCATTTTACTGCTTGATTTCTATTGGATAAGTAGCTGGAGAACCAATTCAAAGAGGAGGGAGATAGGTTAAGTTCTGAGAGTTTAGTTAAAAGCAGGCTGTATGAGATAGTGTCAAAGGCCTTAGAGAGGTCAAGTAGTAGGGTAGAAACAACTAGAATAAGCAAAAGAAAAAGTGTACCAAGAACAAGCCAGGAAAAGGACCCACCAGGTCCTAAACCGAGAGCACAAACTGAACACACTGTTGTGCTTCGAAAACCAAGTTTTTTGAAATGTAGTCCCAAATGGTGTATGTCCAAGGATGCAGATTTGCAACTGCTATAAATAATCTTCCAAAATCCAAGTAGGAACAATTCACCGCTTTATTACCAAGATGTACAGAACAAAAAAACAAGTAAAATCACGAGCGCTTTCGCCCGGTCTTACCGGGCTTTTTCAAGTGTAACAGCTAAACCATCAATGCTAGCTTTTACAGCGCAAGTGTATTACACTAATTAGCTCATTGATTAACAACTAGGCCAGAGTCACGGGCTTTATTTACAGTTTCAAGGAAGGAGAGGAGGGCTGTCATAGTGCTATGATTTGGTCTGAATCCATGTTGTGTGGAAGTTATAAGGTGATTGTCTAAGAGATGTGGTAGGAGTTGAAGTTGGACACACTTTTCTAGGAGTTTAGAAATGGGAGACAGGATAGCTATGTTACGGAAATTAGTAACATCATTATTGTTGCCAGCTTTGTGTAAAGGTATGATAAAGGCCTGTTTCCAGATTTGGGGTACTATACATTCTTGGATGGAGCGGTTGATTAAAATGCTAATGGGGTAGGCAATTGCTTCAGCAGTTATACTAAGAAAGTAAGAAGGGATGTTATCAGGGGCGTTGGTACATGGCTTCAATTTCAGAAGGAGTTTCTTTATAGTAGAAGTGGGTATAGGTTTTAATGAGAATAGAGGGGAGTTAGGGGGTGATGAAGTTGATGATAAAGTTAGAGTGGAAGAGGAGGTAGAGGATAGAGGATAGAGAATTGGTAGATGGGAATGAGGGGGTAATAGCAGTGTAGGATAAAGTGTTGGTAGGGGAGGGCGGGGGGTATTGGGAAGTGTGATGGTGTTAGAGAATGAAAAGGTCAATTTGGAAATAGATTCAATAAAAAAAAAAGAGTTAAATTGTGTAGCTAAGTCTAATTCCGGAGCATTAGGGTCAGGGGTGGGGGTATCTGGTTTGCTGGAGTTAAGGAGAGTAGAGATACCTTTCCAGAATTTCTGAGGGTTAGTTTTATTATTGTTTTGGAGTATAGAGAAGTAGTTTTGTCGATCTGAGATGATGAGCTTTTTTACTTTATTTCGAAGCGTTTTATATTCATTATGGAACAGGACATCATTTCAGGATTTGATAATTGCACCCAGTTTGCAGTCGTCCGCAAACTTGGTCAGTCATAGCCCCTTAGTTTTGGCCTATACTTTTGAGTAGGGGGTCAAGCACTGACCCTTGTTCCACCTATTGGTGACAGGTCTACTGGCTGATGTGGAGTAACCCACTTTGATAGTGTGTGACTGGTTTGTGAGCAAGTTGGCAACACAGCTTACAAAAAAGGGGTTTACATTCAGTTTGACAAGTTTATTGGTAATGCCTGAGTATGGGATTGTTTGGAAGACCTTGTTCAATTTGAGGTATGCTGTGTGTACAGATTTGCACTTGCCGATGACCCTGGTCACATTTTTGAAGAAATCCACCAGGTTTAATAGGCAGGCTCTGTCCTTGATGAAGCCAAATTTAGTCAGATCCAAGGTATGAAAGTTGTCAATATCTTTATATGTGAGGTTCATGATGACGCATTCCAAGGTCTTACACATGAGACTGGTCAGTCTTATTGGTCTATAATTCCCTGGGTCTGTTGCTAACCTACCTTTGTGGAGGGAAATAGCTGTTGCTGTTTTCCATTCTGCAGGAAAAAAGCCTGTGGTTAGGTTGTGATTCAACAGGGTACTTTATGATGATGCTAGTTCATATTTTTTTTGTTTGGAATACAGCCTGGTATGCCATCTGGTCCCATAGAGGCTGTGTTCTTTGAATGAAACAAGGCTTTAATGACCTGGTCTTCAGATATGTAGGGTGGGGGTGGGGGGTAGTTGGAGGCAAGGTTTGTGATAATTTTGGAGGGGATAACGGAGTGAAAGTTTCTCCAAATCTGTCCACCGGGAAGTTTGCTATCTCTGCAGGATCAGTGTGTGTGTGTGTGATACCATTAGTCACTAGTTTGGCACATGCTTGCGTCCTACTTTTCAGGCTGTGTATGTAGCTGTAAAAGGCATTATAGTTATCCTTGGCTGTGATTGCTAATTTTTTCTGAAATTTACCTTTAGAGGATTTGACATGTTGTCTTATTTGCCTGTTCAAGCTGAAGAGGGTGCTTTTCCATTGTCGGGGCCTCACTTTAGTTTTCCTAGGCAACTACTTTTTGGGCTTGTTGTAAAGTTTGTTGATGCTGGATGTCCACCACGGCGGCTTGCTTTTACTTGGGGCTCTTGCATTGATTCTGTCTGGAACAGCTGAGTCTATACAGTTATACAAGTGATTGTGCAGGGCTTTAGTGTAAGCATTGGTCTAATTATCATTTCCAGCTGGGGTTGGGGCCTGGAACGCATTTATACCTCCCCTAGGAGGGTATAGTTTTCCATGGTGAAGTTGTTTAGTCTGACTTCACTCTTTTTCAGTTCTGGTGTTAGTGCCAGTTTGAAGGTGACCGATTTATGGTCTGATTTAACTCAAGAGGTTCTGACAGTTGCGGCGGCACATCATTTTGTCATGTTAGTAAGGACCAGATTTAGCATGTTTGTTCCTCTTTTTGGGGTTTGCACAGTTTGTTCTAGGGAATTTGAGTTAGCAAACTCAAGGAAATCTTGGGCTATTGAGTTAGGTGTAGAGTAGGTTTCCCAGCTGATGGTGGGATAATTGAAATCCGCTATGACCACTGTGTTTGGCAATATTTGTACTGACTCCAGTTTGCTAAAGTAGAACTCTGGCACATCATGATCCATGGAGGGGGATCTATAAGTAGATATGACTTGAATAGGGTCTTACCCACAGTAAACTTGGAGTAACTCCAGGGAGTTGTCCTGTCTAACTAGTTGGAAGGCAAATGTATCTCTAATATAGATAGAGACACCATCTCCTTTGGTTCTCATACATTCATTTATGGTCTGAAGGTGTGGAAGGCATTGTAGCCTTGAAAGGCCAGGGTACTCTCTGAGGCCATGAGCCAAGTTTCTGTGACTGCACAGATATCTACATCCTCCAGTGGTAGGAGTGGTTCCAGGGTGTGTAGTTTTTGGTATAAGCTCCTAGTGCTTAGCAGCATAACCCCTTTTTTGTTACGACTGGCAATTTTCACAATGGCAATTTTGTTTTTGAGACCTTGCCTAAAAAAGGTACTTTGGGGAGGCAAGAGCCTTTGCCAGCAGCTGAAAGCCTAGTGCTGCCATGTGAAAACCATCTTTGGTAAAGCAGCGATGTTTGTCAAACATGTCATCCCAAGCTGACAGAAACTGGATCCCCTTGGAATGACACCGAAAACTAAGACAATTATTGAAATTTATAATTTTTAGTTTATACTGTGGCATCATTCTAGGTGAGGGTAATATGCTGCTCAAGTCTAGAGGAAATTCCTGCTTGGGACACATACTCTGAGACCTCTTCGTATAGTCCAGTGAGGTATGTCTCAGGTTATTCATCCCAACATGAGCTATGACAGAGTCATAATGGTCGTTGTTGCAGAGACACCTGAGTGCACGTGTGATCTGTTGAATCCTTGCAGCAGAAAACAGTTGACCGTGACTTTTTCCTTATCTAACGGGGTGAGTGGGACATCCGTGTGTCTCACTATGGAGTCTATAATGACAAGAAAATTTGTTTTTTGAGTGTTATGCCTTAAGGGCTTGGTACGTAAGACACTGGTGTTTCTATGTGTCATCAGTGTTGTGGGAACTGTGTTACTTGTAGCAGTCTTGTGTTTTGGATGTCTTTGGTGTTTCGGTAAGTTTATTGAGAGAACCTCCGCATATGTTGATTTATGTGTTAGATGCATACTATGTGTATGAGTAGTGATCCTATGTGCATGAGTAGAGGTGGATGAGTTGACAAGCTCTTCAGTGTTACTGATTTGAGTGCTAGAGAGCAGGGCTTCAAAATTCTTGGTGTAGTTATATGTCTTGCACTCTGTACTAGAGATATTAGTAGAGGGTTGTCAGTGTACATGAGGCAGTTACTACACTGCCTCAGGAGACCCAAATCAACAAGCCTTGCAGGAGAAACAAGGGTAGTCCAACTGTCCATAATGTTAGGTTTGAAATAGAGTTATCACAAAAGGGGTGCTTTCAGGACTGACCTAGGTGGTGCTCTGTATATGGATATTTCTGATGGGGTTTTGGCTGGTGGTTTAATAAGTCACAGCTCACTAGCAATACTTTTTAGACCAGAAATGTACTAAAGATGAGGACTACACTAATGTACTACAGGTATATCTAAGGAAAAAAATGTCAGAATTATCTTTCTGGCTATGATACACAATTGTGAGGCAGTGCGCTGTGCTGTGCAAGGTGCAAATAAGCAGAAACCCGCTCAAACTCAGAGATTAAAAACCACAAGCTAAAAACTTTAATCAAACATTAAAAAAGAGTAATAGAACCAGTGAGGGTGCTTACTTTAAGCCCTAGACCAATCATCCTTCACCAGACAGGTTCCAAACAACACACTTCTCTTGCAAGGGGCAGAATGGTCCCTTCTAATTAAAGATGGCTTGGAAAATGTGGTCAGAATACAACAGCCACTACAAACAGACCCAGAAGCAGCAAACCTGTATCTGGACTAAGCTAGAGATGCTAGCTACAGTAATTTAGGCAGGGAACACTAAACAAATGATTTAAACAGCAGAAAAACAGCAGTGAGACACTAAAAATGTTTTAAATGGCAGAAAAACTGCAAGGAGACACTAAAGGATGTTTTAAACAGAAAACAAATCAGTAATTTAAAACACTGCTTAGTGGAAAAACAGAAAAGATGCTTAGCAAAGAGTGTAAAGCAGCATCAGTTACTTAGCAAATAAGATTTCAAACAGCTGTGTTAGCTGAGACATCTGTGTTTTAGCCCTGAACAAATATAACAGCAGGAATTCAATACCCAGAGACATTCTGCAAAAAAATACCATATTCACTTCCTGTCTAGCCACAATAAAACATCTCCTTGTTAATTCCTACAAGAATATACTTGTAAAAAAGAAGAGTTGCTATGCATCTTGTAGGAGTTTACTTACCTCTAACGCAGACTTTCCTGTATTCTTGATATGAGTATACTAGTCAGCTTTTTCAAAGTCTGATTTCTGAAGTCCTAGTACAAAAACATACAATGAAGGCACTAAGGAGGCATCTACAAGCTGACATGATTTTGCTTAGCAAGGATAGTGAAATTGTCAGCATGGCATGTGCAGGACTAGAGCTATTAAGGAGTGTTTCAAAATGTTTGGAACAATGTGTGTTATTTTTCATGTTTACATTAATATTGGAAAAATGGATTATGATGTCATGCTAAGTGAAAAAAATGGTATCACTTAACCAAACATTAAAGTGCAACACATTACCAGTGATAACACCACATTAATATACATATACATATATATATATATATATATATATATATATATATATATATATATATATATATATATATATATGGAG